>NW_026857522.1:0-117358 GCF_026571515.1 Ruditapes philippinarum | reverse complement strand
AATTGGTGATAAATTTTAAAAAATAAATTCCCTAATTTTCCCCCTCGGGGTTTAAGTTTGACAATTTAAAAATTTTTAAAAAAACGTTTAAATATAATGAAAACCATAATTTTTAACCCCCGGACAGGAAAAATTTTACAATTTTTCTTTTCCCCAAGGCGGGGTGAAATCTGTATAAAAAATGTTTAAATGGCAAAATTATTTAGTCGCAAGGGTCAAAAACTTAATGTTTTTTTTTGTTAAAAAAAATTGTTTTTTGTAAAATTAGTCTTGAAATTGTATCCGTTATTATTTTTAAAACATGTAAAATGAAAATTTTTTTGTTTTTGGGTTATTGTAAAATTTGCATGTATCGTTTTTAAAGTCCTTTATTTGCGCCCTTTTTTCCTAGATGTCATCCATTCATTCACTTTTACCTCATTCATTGTGGTATTCACTCAAATTCATCTTTGTCTTTTATTTATAAACAGATATGTACTTACCACTGGGACGGCCCTAAAATCCATCAATTTATTTCTGCAAAAAGTGCAGTCACCATGCGCATTCCGTTATTAATTTTTATGGGGCGAGCAAGGACTTCACATTTCTACAATAATAAAATTTTCTAAAAAGTGCATTTCATTTTTTGCAGACCACACCTCAAGACCAAAACGAGTTAATCAAACAGCATCCCTTTCCCGAGGTAAACTGCAACACTTTTTTTTTGACATATGTTTACGTGGTTTAGACAAAGTATCAAAATGACAAAGCTAAGATTTTAATATAATAAAAGGTTTTTCTCGAGGATTTTAATAAAAAAGGGATCTAGACATTTTCGGGAAATGCTTTTCCCTGATTTTTTTGACACTTTATGCCCCAATTTGTAAAGGCTAAAATGCTTTTAAAAAAAATTTTTTAAAAATTTTTTAAAAGCCCTTTAAAATTTCACGGGTTAAAACGTATTTATACCTTTTTTAATCCTTTCGAAACACAAAAAGGTAAAAACTTTTTGCCCAAAAAATTTGGATCTTTTTAAGGGTTCTTTAAAAAAAATTTTCCCTTATTTTTTTTTTTGTGTTTTTTGGTTTTACGGGTATAAAATTTTAAATTTACGTTCCCAAATTTTAAATTTTTCCTTTTAAAGGAAAGAGTCTTAATGCCATCCCCAAATGTTTTTAAAGTTAAACCCTCGTCTGTTTAAATGCACATGTATGTTTGTGTTATGAAACAATAGAAAAACATGATACGAAACGAAACAAACCAAACAGGATTGTTATGTTTAATATTTATATTTCTCCCTTAAAATATGCATAAGTAATAGCATGTGTATAAGTTAGAAAGATAAAAAAAGACAGTAGGGTGTAATCATCGAAATTTATGGCTGAAAGTTTTGTTGTCATTATATTTTTCACTAGACGTTACAAAATTAATCAGAAACTGGAGGAAATGTTTTCAATGTCAAAGTAGTGAAGTCCTGACAATTTGTACGTCATAAATAAGATTATAGCAACGTGCACATTCAAATGAAATTTCCGTCTGTAATACAATTTTATACTTTACAGAAAGTTTTTTTTATATTTTGCATTCGAAGATAAAGTATTCTCTATAAATTGTGAATAAGTTTGCTTTTAACATAAACAACTAATAAACAACTATAACCTTTTATTCACTGCTTTTTATTTCTTGCAATATAACGCCTTACATTGACGCCTTGGTTTATGAAAACATATGTCTGACATATAATAGGGCCCCTGTGGCAGAGGTGATTAAATGGGTTCGAATAACTGAAGTTTATGCATCTCTTAGCTCCAGCAGGTGAGGTGGTTTGAACCGAGGTGTTGCTTTAGCTTGTGACACCCGTGGTTAGCACAAACGGAATTCCTATTATTTCGTTACAATATCTATCATTCAGGAATAGTTAAAATTGATACAAGTAAATTTGTTTCAATGTTTCTGTAATTTATTTTACAAGTAGGAACATTCAAATTCTTTCGCAACAATAAATCTATCTAAAGAAACATAAAGGTACTTATTTATAGATTTGTACACTGTTGTACGCACGTAAGCTTATTAGCTATGGACGTCATAGAAAGATGTTATCATTTTATTTTCAAATGCTATATTATCTTTATACAAGTTTTTTCTCCATCAACACACATTATATTTGATGTAAAAATCACAAAATTCATCTAATGTCGGTTAGATTAACGTTTTGATAATCTTGATGCACTTACGTTGAAATTTAATCAATGGTTTTCATCGTTTAAGACATGCTAATTTGATTTTAAGTAAGATTTTTATGGCTGATACTTATATGTCAATTTTCAAGAGCCAAGAAGAACTTTTAAAAAAAAAATCAAATTGATATATTTTGAAGATTTGAACAGGCTCAATCAAAACCGAGCCTGCAACATTTTACAATTTTATCGTGTTGGGCTTTCTTTTTAGGGATTTCCGTTTTTTCTCTGTACTTTTGTGTAAAAGTGGACATTACGCGTCACTGATTTGGAACCCAGTATTAGGCCTTTAAAAATAATCAAAATAATGCTGACCTGTTTATAGTACTTTCTCGATTAACACGTTAATTTTATTGGTGGTTTACACATCCTTGTGAAAACTGTCCATAAGTTTGTATATATAAAGATATGATTATAAAGGAACTTTTTGAAAACGGGCACGCCAAAGCAACGGATATGAAAATTTTAAGCACAACAGCAAAATGACGTTAGGATTACCACCAAGTGTTTCAATGTATTATCACAAATTTACTTTATAAAAACATAATCCTGACAAATTGATAATATTTAAAAAAAGAGTTTAAAAAATTTTGTGTAATAAAAATATCTCAGATGAAAACCAAAAAAGTAGTAATGGGAAATTTGGGGCCTTTTTTATTGGGGGGGAAAAAGGGGATCAGATTTTGATAATGGGAGTTCTGCACCCTTAAATAAAAGTTGCCGTTCCCAAACGGGGACCCGATTTTGGGATTTTAAGGGAGTCGATTTTTTAAAAACATTTTTTGACGTAAATACATCAAAACCTTTGGCTACATTTTTGTACCTGTTTTTTTCCCTGGGGTTTTTGGGTGGTATCTGTAGGAAGATTATTTTTAAAAGCTTCCCAGCTTCAAACATCTTTGTAGAAACCATATTTAAAAAAAAAAGGGTTTTAAAATTTACTAAGACCGAGGAATTCATAAAAATCGGGATTTTTTTTTATAAATGACAATTGCTTGGCATGTTTTTTCCTTTTTAGGATAAAAAAAATTATATTGATGTGGCAGTCTATGAACGTGTTTATTTCAATATTATTTGGTGCACCATTTTTATCATGTGATTATTTATAAATTTTCTTAATTAATTTCAAAATATATATGTGTTAATTAACGTTAATAATTAGTCAAAACAAATATATATGAAAAAAGATTTTTAAGTGCATTCCTTGTGAAAACACTCTTACTCAAAGCGTGAGTTAAATAAGTTGCAGAATTTTTTTGTCCTTTCCTTTTTGCAAGAAAAAAATGAGTATGTTGCCTTCCAAAAATATATGACTCGTTCGTGTTTCAACTACCGTAAGCAATAAAAACGTAAGAGATGTAAATTAAAATGTTACCCAAATAAAAATGAAATAAAATATTAACCTTTTTTGTAAAAACAAAACTTTAGATTTGGAGATGGAAGACACTATACATACGTTTTATTCCACATATTTAATCATATCGCAAATTTTATGCATAAAGGTAAATGACCAGACAAAAAGAAGGTAAACAGATTTCCGACGGTCAACATAGAAATACAAAACAATATGCATTGAAAGGGAATATTTTGTTATTTTCCTCTGTAGCACTTGAAAACATGTTTATAATGGTGTTGTAGGCTGACTTTATGAATGGAAATAAGAATAAAACTATGTGATTAAATCAATTGTATCCAAGTATTATTTAAAAAATAGTGTATATCAGTCGTATTAATAGATGTGCGTAATTATAATGTTTATGACATCCGTAACAATACCGCTTTTAGTCCTCAAAATACTACTAAAAAGTAGACGTAGACTGTGTACTTAATACTGGGCAGGAGATATAAACTATTTCCACTGAGATTCATTAAATAATCAAAGCAGCTGAGATCTTCACAGGCAAGCTAGTAAATCGATAAGGAAGTGTCTGGGGTTAGAAGAACTCACACTGCTATTTTAATGATGTTTTTGGTAACACATATCACCAGTTTTGATTTGGTTTACTTCTTTAAAAGCCACCACAAAGAAGCCGTGAAAACACAATGTATTATCATTCTTTCTTGAATATTTAGAAATATAGTTCTATTTGTATTGCTTTTTAGAATGCCAAAACGACCAACATTTTTTCTGAATCTAACAATTAATTTTTAAAACAATACAAATCCTTTCAGATATGCATCAGATAGTAATACGCCAACAAATGGCATGATAAAAACTAAGTAGTGAGTTTGAAATAACTTGAAATACATGAGAGCATAGTCAAGCTATTATTTGCGAGGGCAAAGTTTCCATAATTTGTAAACTCCGATCTTGCAATGAATATTTAGAGATATACTCAATTATGTGAATACAGTTCGTTTATTTGAAAATATTGCACGAAAGTGCATGTAACGCCGGATTAATGTGGTACGCATGCAATCGAGAAACATAAAATGGTTCAATGTATATTTACTGTATAAGTATCAGCAGCTATCAAATGTGAATTCTGTGGTGCAGGGAAACTAACAAAATAATGTTATTACTCTTATTGTTCGTGTAATGTTTATTATATACATGTTGTTACATAATTTATTGGAAAGCTGAATGAACACATTATTTGCAGTCCAACGACCTTCTAGACGGTATATTGGACAACCGACCATTCCTTTCACTTTGCAAATAATGAACAACCTTCACAATAACAGAGACTTATGATGACTTAGGTAAACAACTGCCAACAGTTGAACGTGCTTATAAAAAACTATTTAGTACCAATTTATGCATTAAACACAAACGTGTCTGGTCCGTTCTGCAAACACAAAAAAGTTTAACTTTTTATTTAATTTGAATATTATATTGAGCTGATTTTAAAGGTACTCCACTGAGGTACGACCGAATGTCAGAAAAAAAGTAAAATTTCACGAACCGATCATTTTTTGTTTCCTGCGTGTTAGGGACATTCAAACAGAATCAGTGATACATTGATATGTGTTCTTTGGATTGGCAAGTCGTTTGAAATACATATTTTCTCCAATTTTGTGGGAAAAGCGTTTAAACACCTTTCAGTTTGCAAATCTGAATAAAAACAACGGTCACGTGATGATTCTCGGGATGACTAAAAAGCGAAACGGATAATTTTTTGTGTATCAGAGGCAACGAAAGTGCGAAAGTGGAATATACCAACAATCCATAAATTTAAAAGCAAATTATGGGTTTGTTTGTTAAATTTCTTGTTGTTCACATATGTTCTTGTGAGAAAATCTTTCAAAAGCAATTTCAATATATTTAAAGCATTACATTGTTGTAATCATGTTTTTTTCTCCATTACAATGATGAATTTAGCTAAACGCACGGAGTTGGAAACTGACATACACAAATTTTACAAATATTCTATGTTAATTTGAGAGCTTTCGTGTAATTATTAAATATTATGTATTAACTTTGTAATGGTTAAAATATCATGATATCTAGGCTAAGAAAATTTACTTTGTCAATCAGTGTAATGGGTCCTATTTCAAAGGTCACTTTGGTTTATCTGACACCCGTTCAGGAAAAAAAACCTCGTAATACCTTTTATACAACGAACATGAACTTGAGTATTGTAAGCATAAAAAATCACACGCACACACAGAATGTTATTCCAGAGATTTCTCTTTAACTCTGATCAAAGCACTGAAAGCACTGGCTAAATAGAGAATGAATCCAGCCTCATTATAGGACATTTAGGCTTCAACTTTATTAGTTAATATTTCATATGTATGTCTAGTGCATATAATTAAAATTCTATAAGAAAAAATCGATCTCCTTGCTGGATAGATCTGAAATTATTATTTATCATTTTACATACATACTTGCATATTAATCCGCATTGGATGTAAACTTTGTTGATGAGAAGATAACTACGTTTTGATCTAGACATTCAAAACTATAGGTAATTGATACCTGTTTCATGCACATGGTAAACATTATCAAGAAGGTCGGAAAGGAGTTACAATCTGGCTCTATTAATATTATTATTATCATTATTGATTAAGCAGATATCCTGATAAATTTCTTTCTTATTGGAAGGCCTCCGTACTAGTGATAGGTCAATTGAGCTGTGCTTTAATGTAACCAATATATTGAAGCTGCCCGGTGGAAAAGAAATTGAGAGAGTTAAAAGAGTAAAAAGGGAAAACTTGAATAAAGACAATCAAGGCGACGGCAACGTTCACAGGACGCAGCCCCCGACACAGTCAAGCTTCCACAGCAGGGTTATTGCCGTGACTAGTGAAAAAAAAACTTAAAACTGATTATATAGTTGTTGTGCTTTAAACCCTAACTTTCTTTCAAATTAAACGAAACAAACAAAATCATGATACTTGCAAGACAAATGTGAAGGGCAGGTAAGTAAAAGTAACTTTAAGAATTCAGTAAGATATTATTAACCTCACCTCATACAACAACCATTGCTTAAACTATGCTTTATATTACTTCAAACTCCAAGACGGTATACAAACTTGGGAAAGGGCAATGCATATCTTAACCATTGTTTTTACTCCTTATAGCCTGTTTATCATTGCATACTCATTGTTAATAGTTTTGTAAATATTTTGACTAAAAAAGATCAGGTTCATTTCCCGACTATTTTGAAAACACGAGTGACTGGTTTCAAAAACTGCAATGGCTAAATATTGATCGGATGCATTTCATTGCATAAATAAGTTAGGAAGAGAACCCTGCTTTTCTTGCTTTAAAGCACTAAAACCTTTACTTTTTTCTACTTTTGTCTCTTCTTTCTTCCTGTTTTTTTTTTTTTTTTGTTTAGTCTTTTTATTTACCACTTGAAAGTCTGAAATTAAATTTTTCATTTATCATTTAGCTGATGCTGTGGTCCTGTGTTGCTTGGTCGTGTGGGTGTTGCATTCATTTAATGATACCATTCCTTTTTGTATTTCTGATCGAAGATCAGGAAATACAAAGCTAACATCCAATCTCTGACACAGCGGTTTCACGACAAACCTAACAACAAGCAGTTCTTAAAACAGCTGAAAACTAGCGATTTAAAAGAAAGAAATATTTTCATTTTGTTATAAGTATCCAACAAATTACAACGCATTCAAAGTTTAAAAGTAGCTTTGAGTTATAGAATTGTCAATGAATGCACATTCACAAATTACGCGGATGAATATCATTTTAATCAATGAAAATGCTATTTTAAGCGATGTCGAGAGCGTATTTCACAAATAAATCTGACTGTCGAGTAGTGGAATATATACATGTCGGACTGTTTTGGCGAGAAGATTTTTGTTAAATTATTTACATCAATGTTAAACAACAGGTTTATCTTGAACAAAAAACCTCGAAATTAACCCGACATGCAAGGGGAAATCTAAATTTAATATTACTTGATTTTATTTAGGCATTGTTTGTATATCTTCTCCGTGGTGCAAGGGTAACGCGCTCGTTTAGTGTGTCTGGGGTTCAAATCCAATTCAAGGCAATTATTTTTTTGTTAAGGAAATAGCCACGATATGCAAGGATAAAGTATGGCTGTCATAGAAATGAACATAAATGATTTTTTGATGCAACTCTAGTCATGCAAAATTCAATATGTATCAAACTCTGGTACCAAGCAAGAAGAATTATAGTACATAAAAATAAACTTATACAGGAAAATAATACAGTTATACAGTGCGATTTAGATTGCAAAGATCAGAAAATACCACAGAGCTTGCAGCATTTTGGTTTATCTTGTTTTTCGTATGTATGTTCTGGAGATTAGGTGGGTGGCTCTCGTAATACTTTAAGATTTATAAGATTGTGTATTAAAGCCTTTGTAAATTATTTCGGAAATACTGGATATCGTTTTGAAAATTTTTAAAGAGCTACTTAAGTATTTTAAACACATGAACGAAAAATTTCACAGTAACAGGAATTAAAATTAATTCCTAAGTATTTCGGTTATAGTGATTATACCGTAATCAAACGTTAAAGGTCTCATGATTTTTCACAGTCATGATCAAATGAACAGACTGTCATTTTCTTCCTGTTACCGAGAGATACGAACAGACTGTCATTTTTGATTCTGTTACCGAAAAATACACACCAGGAAGATTTCAAGTAGAAGACACGTCACTGACAGAATGTTCTTAATATTTGAATAGAAAAGAATTTGCTAAAGCCAATTTATGAAAGAGAAATCGAGGATGCTACTTATCAAATTATTTGCCCATAAAAGAGGGTTTGTTTTAATCGTTTAGATTATTTTCAAAAACAAAAGTCTCAAAAAGCAAAGGTTAGCTGATATGAAGATGTAAACCGCTACATATTAAATTAATATACCTGTGAAACTGGAGTGAAAATGTGTTAGTTTATCCGGTTTTTTCTTCAGTGCCTTCAGCACTTTGATCTTATCTGTAGTACGAGTAAACTTTATCGTTTTTCACCGAAAAATCATTAAATTCTAAACAAGCTTCTAATAGAATCATAAACATTTATTGTATCATAGTTTGAAGACTTTTCTGTTGAAAACGTGTCAGAGTTAAATGGAATTCATATACATGCACAGTGCGTAACTGGAGTGCAGGTAATAGTTCCCAACACTCAAAAGCATGCCCATTGATGTATGATGTACTCATTCTCTTTTTTGTGGGGGGGGGGGGGCTTTTTGTTGAATAACGATAGAAATGCCACATTCAGAAGTTGTTTCATAGGTTTTTTTCTGTGGTTTCATATTGTTACAACAGGGAACGTGCATTTAATTTTGCCTATGGTATGAATATGATGTAATTGTGTGTGTAACGTGTATGTACGATCCTATCAAGATAGCCTACGAAACGTCACTCATTACATACACAGATGCCCGTTTGTGCCAGAAACAATTTTGCAAAAGGGGCACCTGAGTTCTTACTCCACCAGTAAAACTGAAGAGTCGCCAAAATGACCTACACAGTTTTATGTGACGTAACCCCCACTCCATCCCAAAAACAAACAATCAAATCAAATGAGACATGTCATTAACTGTATTTGATTTAAATACGTTATAGATAGCGTTAAATACTTTTATTAGTGTGATTACACTGTGCTCGTTATAGTATAAATATCACCGATGCATTATGTTTGCCTTAGAATATTGAAATTGAAACAGAAATGTCAATGAAAATAATTGTACATGTATATAATATCTTTCCGTTTTGTCTAGAAAATGTCCGCTTCGCTGGCGACAACGAAATTGCTACCTTGATTATCTTTTATACAGTTTTTCTTCGTTATACTCATGTTATATAAACATGATAGGTTAGAGTGTTGAGAAAAAAATCAATAGACTTTTTTACCCCCGTTTACTCTGTTGTTCCAAAAATGTCCGTTGCGTATTTTAGTTATACCCGATGAATTGTGGGTAACTTCTGTACATGTCTGGGAAAACCAACTTTCATTTTTGCATCAAAAGCTAATGTGAAAATGCATTTTCTAGCAAAATTGTTGTTAGAGGGCTGGTTAAAGTGTAAGTTATTGTTATTTTAGTCATAATATTGTGATTTTTGAGGAAATTTGTTTACATTTTTTTTTGACACCAAATTACCTGTTAGACCTCAGTGTAGCCCCTTTAAGAAATAACATCTTTCAGAAACAGTATCTTGTTGTTCTGTAACTGTATATTGACATTGGAGAATAAACATTTTCGTTGGGTATGTATAAAGTCGTTTTAGCTCTCCGATATTGTTTCGGTTGTGTCCGCCTAAGCTCGAAAGCAATATCCCAAGCCAAGTTTAATTACTTTGTTAAAATCACAAAAGATAATTATCAAATATATAATTATAGCACAAAAATATGATTACGTTATTCAATTGTTACAACATAATATTTAACAAAGTTTAGGAATTATATCAAACAAAATCGGGCATGCATTGCAGTTGTAGTGTTAAAGCACATGTATGTCCAACTGTTGTTAAGTATAAACAACAGCCATCATAGTAATGAAATGGCTGCACCCTACAGCACGATAAAAGAAATGGTAATGTTAGTATAGGATTACTTAAATCACAAAAGTACAGTTTAAGTATTTCTTAAGTTTTAACTTGAAATAAGTGTTTATGGAAAAAGGCACTCGTAACAGCCAAAATATGGATACAAAGTTGGTATTTTCGGGCAAGCAGCAATACATATTTGTTCTTTGAAATTGAACACAAAAACAATTATTCCTGTACTAAAACAATACCATTCCCGTTAACATATGCAATGTTTTATTTAACTAGTTTAAATTGAATGGTTGTATGGTTATTCGTTCAAAGCTTGAGGTCAGGCATAAAACAAGAACAAACAAAAATATCGTCTAAGGTTTGAATGGTTGCATATAACCATGCTCATTATCGGTGACCTTCATTAAATTTCCATGTTTATATACGTCCTAGTTAGCAAGTTAAATTCAACATTTTTATTCATTTATATACTATAAATGTCAGTTGATTCCATAATCTTTTAATTCATTTATAATTGTGACATAATTAGTACACAAATACTGAAATTCTAATCATCTATTTTGATACGTGTTAACTTGTTCAGAAAAGTATCAAAGGCCAATTTTCAAAGCCATTAAGTTAGTCTTTTTCAAGTGATAATATGAATTGTAGACAGAAATCTTTTTTTCATTCAAATTCTTTAAATATTTGCAATCTAATAAGACAAAAATTGACATTTCTCCGTATTTCCACATTTCCTGGTGTTTAACACGTCATGCACAATGTAGTCAGACTAAAATACTTTCTATAAAATGTTTATATCGTTTAAAGACTATATGGTTCCGTTGTAAACGTATTTTATAGCAATTTTATATCTTTCGGAAACACAAAAGAATAAGCTTCGTCACATAATTGTGTAATTCGCAGTTAAATCAAACTTATTTGTAAACTTTGATGATTTTTCCCCCACTTTGATGATTTTTTCCACTGCAAATTTTACAGTAAACTCGTTCAACATTTTATGTTGCAATGTTTAAATCACTTTCAACAAGAGAGTTCTTAATTAGCTAAGCTAATACATGTTTCATTTTATTTATCATTTATTTAATTACAAGAGGGACTACCGTTAACGGAATGAGCACCATGTCCTCAAGAAACGGCACCAAAAGAGAAGGGGCGAATCAATTCTCTCATTTATAATGCACGAGATGCATTTCATAACAATATTCCAAATCAATACCTATGTATTTACTTTGAGCACCAATATCCAAGGCAAACGAGTCAGCGTATTTTTCATTGTTGATAGTGGTAGAACAAGAGTTCCATACCTACAGATCTAGATAATTTCATTATGAGAAGTACATTACTGACTCGGCATTAAATATGAATTATTGTGTACTGTACCATAAAATATAACACCAGTATACGACGAAAACATCTCCAGTTCAATAACCTTTAATTCATTGCTTTTATTTCTATGTTATAATACGTCATACCTAGACACCATGGTTTGTGAATAACTATGTCATACATACAATAGGCTACAAAACGTTCAGTTGGGGAACAAATTATTGCAAACTACAGCGTCATTTTGTAAATTAATTAATTGGTAGCTCGAGTTGAAATAACTAATTGGTTCATAGAATGAGTTTATTACAGAATTGGCAAGTGAAGCCATTGTGACCCTATTATATCCATGAGTAGTGATGGCTTTATTAATCAGAAGAGATGTTTATACTAACTTCTAAAAGGTTGGCGTGCTGTGAAAAGGTCGAAACAGCACGGGTAAATAAAGGTGAAAAATGTTAATACGAGTATGAGAAAAAGCATCATTTTTAACAGCTTCTTCGTGTTTTATTGTTATGTTGTTTGTCGTAATATTTATTCTGATGAAGATGAAGTCGTATATGTCAAAACGTGGATAAAAAGAAGAATAAAGCATTAATTCACATTCACGTGTTGCTGATTTTTTTATCGTAATGTTAATGTTTCAAAATAGCAAAATTCAAACAATCTCGCCACAATCATTTCATCTAAAAGAAAAATAAAAGAATTCATATGTAGAATCATGTTGTACAATATAACATAAGCTTATCAGCTATGACCTTTATAGACAGATGTTATCATTTTTGCAAATTTTATATTATCTGGAGCAGCTTGTAGCTAAGTCAATACATTATATCGTTTAAAAAATCACTAAATCAATCCAAAGTCAGTTTACATTAACGTTGAGACTATCTTCTTGTACTAACATGGAGACTTTATCAATGGTTTACATCGTTCAAAAAATGTTTATTTGATTTGAAGTATAAAACGAATGGCAAATAAATATGCGTCTACTTTAAACTTACATATTTAATAGAGTTATTAATGGAAAGGTTTCAAGTCGTAAGATTACGTGTAATAAAAACCGCTGACCGTTTTATGTTATTATACGTTTGACCTTTTTTTATTATTAATTTTGCGTTAATCTCGGTGGTTATGATTGAAAACTAATTGGTTAAACTGAATAAGTTAGATATAAATTGACGGAGTTGCCAATTACTACAAAACTGGAACAAGAGGGCCATGATGGCCCTGAAGTCGCTCACCTGTATATAGGCCTCCGGAGCGGGGCCAGTTTAAACCCCAGGGCTTTTATTTGAACAAACTTGGTAGACACCCATTAGAAGATGTTTCATGCTAAACATCTAAGGTCTAGCTCGTTGGTTTTTTAAAAGAAGATTTTTATAAAGTTTTTTCTTCACACATATAGTTAAAAACAATGACCCCCTGGGGCAGGGCCAGTTTTGACCCTAGGGCTTTTATTTGAACAATCTTTGTAGACACTTACTAGAAAATGTTTCATGCTTAATATCTAAACTCTAGCTATTTAGGTTTTTTCGAAGAAGATTTTTAAGTTTTTGCTATACACATATAAGGAAAATCAATGTCCTCCGGGCCGGGGCCAATTTTGACCCCAGGGCTTTTATTTGAACAAACTTTGTAGACACTCACTAGAAGATGTTTCATGCTAAACATCTAAACTCTAGCTATTTGGTTTTCTTCAAAGAAGACTTTTTAAGTTTTTGCTATACACATATAAGGAAAATCAATGACCCCCGGGGCGGGGCCAATTTTGACCCCAGGGCTCTTATTTGAACAAACTTGGTAGATATCCATTAGAACATGTTTTATGCTAAATATCTTAGCTCTTTGGGTTCTTTAAAAGAAGATTTTAAAGTTTTTACTATATGCATATTGGGAAAATCAATGACCCCCTGGGGCGGGGCCAATTTAGACACCATGGCTTTTATTTGAACAAACTTGGTAGACATCCATTAGAAGATGTTTCATGCTAAATATCTTAGCTCTAGCTCTTTGGGTTCTTTAAAAGAAGATTTTTTAAGTTTTTACTATATGCATATAGGGAAAATCAATGACACCCTAGGGCGAGGCAAATTTTGACCCCAGGGCTTTTATTTGAACAAACTTGGTAGACACCCATTAGAACATGTTTCATGCTAAATATCTAAGCTCTAGCTCTTTGGGTTCTTAAAAAGAAGATCTTTTAAGTTTTTGCTATACACATTTATGAAAAATCAATGACCCCCGGGGCGGGCCAATTTTGACCCCAGGGCTTTTATTTGAACAAACTTTGTCGACACTCACTAGATGTTTCATGCTAAATATCTAAACTCTAGCTATTTGGTTTTCTTCAAAGAAGACTTTTTAAGTTTTTGCTATACACATATAAGGAAAATCAATGACCCCCCGGGGCGTGGCCAATTTTGACCCCAGGGCTCTTATTTGAACAAACTTGGTAGACATCCATTAGAACATGTTTTATGCTAAATATCTTAGCTCTAGCTCTTTGGGTTCTTTAAAAGAAGATTTTAAAGTTTTTACTATATGCATATAGGGAAAATCAATGACCCCCTGGGGCGGGGCCAATTTTGACCCCAGGGCTTTTATTTGAACAAACTTGGTAGACATCCATTAGAAGATGTTCCATGCTAAATATCTTAGCTCTAGCTCTTTGGGTTCTTTAAAAGAAGATTTTTTAAGTTTTTACTATATGCATATAGGGAAAATCAATGACACCCTAGGGCGGGGCCAATTTTGACCCCAGGGCTTTTATTTGAACAAACTTGGTAGACATCCATTAGAACATGTTTCATGCTAAATATCTTAGCTCTAGCTCTTTGGGTTCTTTAAAAGAAGAGTTTTTAAGTTTTTACTATATGCATATTGGGAAAATCAATGACCCCCTGGGGCCGGGCCAATTTTGACCCCAGGGCTTTTATTTGAACAAACTTGGTAGAAACTCACTAGAAGATGTTTCATGCCAAATATCTAAGCTCCAGCTCTTTTCGTTTTTTAGAAGAAGATATTTAAAGTTTTTTCTTTCGGTTGCCATGGCAACCAGAGTTCTGCATGGAATTAAATTCTTTGAACAATTTTTAAAGGTGACCACCAAAGGACCATTCCTGTGAAGTTTGGATGAAATTGGCTTAGTGGTTTATGAGGAGATGTCATTTAAAGTGAAAGTTTACGGACGGACGGACAACGGACGAAAAGCGATAACAAAAGCTCACCCTGTCACTTTGTGACAGGTGAGCTAAAAAACGTAGTCCCTAAAGAAAGCCCAACACGGCATAAATTGAAAATGTTGCAGGCTCGGTTTGATCGAGCCTGTTCACCGATTGTAATGGAAAGTGCGTGTTACCGTCCAAGCCCCCTTTCCGGCTTAAGCGGAATTAAACCCGAAAATTATTCAATTTTGAATTTAGAAACATTCGCAGATGTGTTCATACGGCGGTTATCATTGAACCTTCAATGTGACACATTCATTCCATGAAAAGCGGCGTATGGTCCCCCAAGTAATAAAAAGTGTGTGCCGCCCTAAACGAAACCAAGTCTGCAATTCTTATGTAATTTTGTTGTGATTAATGCTTCCGAGGGATCACTTTGTTTCAAGAATTTTGCATGCTTGGCCCCTGAAGCCTTGGATGGCTGGGCTCTATTTAGAATCGGCAGATGAAGCTGCTGCCGTTAAGAAGCTAAACAAGAATGACTTTTGCAGTTTGTGGTACAGCTGCTTCTCAGTACGAGATTTGCAATATTATGTTAGTGTATACTTAGCCGGTGCTAGGGGGCGTGAGGGATGTTGCACTTATTCATTATCCCTCATGTACAGACTCAATCAAACCGAGTCTGCAATTCTTATTTTATTTTGTTGCGATTAATGCTTCCGAGGGATCACTTTGTTTCACGAATTTTGTTTGTCCTTTCCCTGTTTTTTCTGGTAATGTCTTCATCATTGGTCTTCACAGGGCATGGGCTTGGTTGATAGGCTAACGTGTCACATTGAAGGTTCCATGATAACCGCCATATGAACACATCTGCGGATGATACAAAATTCTAAATTTTACCAGTTCATGTTAAATGTTGAATTCTGCTTAAGCCGGTGCTAGGGGGCGTGGACGGTAACTTGCACTTTCCAGTACCGTCCATGAACAGGCTCAATCAAACCGAGCCTGCAACATTTTCAATTTTGCCGTGTTGGGCTTTCTTTAGGGATTCTGTATTTATCTATTTTAAGATCACATCCGTGTTATTTGTGCCGTGTGGCGGCTGTAAAAAGTCTTCCCGTACATTTAATCAATGATGTTATATTTTCGATCCTTGAAGATCGTTCAGCACGACATTATTGTTGTGATTGTGGTATTTTTAGGTTCAACTTTCGGCATTTTCTAGTTGGGTGGTTCCAGTATTCCTCACTTGAATACTGTTGAATCACCCTTAGGATATGTAGCCTGCTTTTTAAATTTGTCCTTTTGACGTTGTATCTGTGATACGCAGGCAACACATCTGCGGATGTTTCTAAATTCAAAATTTTACTATTTCACGTTTAAATGTTGAATTCTGCTTAAGCCGGTGCTAGGGGGCGTGGACGGTAACTTGCACTTTCCAGTACCGTCCATGAACAGGCTCAATCAAACCGAGCCTGCAACATTTTCAATTTTGCCGTGTTGGGCTTTCTTTAGGGATTCTGTATTTATCTATTTCATAACCTCAGATCTCCTTTCAAAATTCCATTTTGTTTAGTTCCGCCCATTGTTTTCTCGTTTAGGGTACACGCATTTTTTTACTTGGGGACCATATGCCGCTTTTCATGGAATGGCACTAACGTGTCACATTGAAGGTTCCATGATAACCGCCATATGAACACATCTGCGGATGATACAAAATTCTAAATTTTACCAGTTCATGTTAAATGTTGAATTCTGCTTAAGCCGGTGCTAGGGGGCGTGGACGGTAACTTGCACTTTCCAGTACCGTCCATGAACAGGCTCAATCAAACCGAGCCTGCAACATTTTCAATTTTGCCGTGTTGGGCTTTCTTTAGGGATTCTGTATTTATCTATTTTGTATCAGACATGGGGTAATCGTAATCGGTAATTTAATTTAATTTAATCGATTACATTTTCTTGAGTAATCACAGTAATCAGTAATCATAATTTTTTTCCTGTAATTTAATCAATTACATGACAAATTAATCAGTAATCACAATGATTACGAATACGTCATGTATGATTACAATACATGTTAAGCTAAAAAAAATTGCTGAACAAACATACATATACCTACTAATTGTCTTAGGTAGTGTAGGTGAATTAAATGCAGTCACCCAGGTCAGATTTGATGACACGTGTGTTTTAAGATCACTGACAGATTGACCCAAATGCATAAATGATTGTCAAAATTATACCACTTACATTTAGCTGTGAAATTATAACATTGGCCTGGATAGGTATATTATCAATCACTTATTGAGAAGACTTGCCTCCTGATACCAAATACATTTGCAAAACTAATGAACATTAAATGTAATATGAGAATATAGCTTAGTAAATAGGAGGCAACACATGTACATATGTAGACTGAATTAATTACTGTAAAACTAAGCTGGATTATTTTTCTGTACATTTGTTGTATTGAAATGTTCAATAAAACGATAGTGTTGAACTTTTTGCATTTCTTAACTTATGTACATGTAATCAGTAATCATAAATGTAATCTGATTACTCCTGTCAGTAATCAGTAATTTAATCAATTACAATGTCAAAATGGAGTAATCAGTAATTTAATTTAATCAAGCATTTTTACAATAATCATAATTTAATCGATTACAACTATCAAGTAATCGCCCCAGGTCTGCTTTGTATATATAGTCGTTGTAGATTTGTTGTTCTTTAACCCGGAAAGGAGGGGGACATGTAATGTGAGTAGTCGATTTTGTGATTTTGTTTGTCCCTAATGTTAGTCTCTAGGTAGACTTTATGTGAACGTTTGCTCACGAGGACTGTCCATGTCAGTGTGCAGAGGCGGCCGGCGAGACGCCTGAAATTAACCTAAGTGTTTTAGCATTATCCAAGATAATAAAATATGATAAACAAGATCGACAAGGAAAGGCGGCATTCAATGAAATAAGCCAGGGGGTTCCCTTGCGATATATAGTGTAAATGGTGGGTACCGAAGAAGTCGTCAAAGGAGGAGACGAAAAGGTTGTATGTCCCGGTCACGGAACCTCCTTGTACATTAATTGAGCTTTCGCTGATACTTTCATTTCCTGGTGCATTGTCGAGTATGTTTATTTTCAATAATCAGCTCTTGCCTATTTGAAATATGATAAACAAGATCAACAAGGAAAGGTGGCGTTCAATGAACGCAACCCCGAATGCCCCGGTCACTTCCTATTAATAATTGGTGACCCTGAACCATTGCTCGAGTTCTCGCTGAAAGTCCAGCAACGCAGTACGAATGCACTTTATTAATAATGACTGTGAAATATGATAAACAAAATCAACAAGAAAAGAACAAGAACCAGTGGCACGGAGCCCAGACGGACCCCAAACAAAAACAGGACAGGGCAAAGACAGAGCACGGACAGGTCAATCACTAAATGATAAATAATTTGTAACTGATTAGGAATTCAAAGAAAACAAATGAATGATTGAAATAGATAAATACAGAATCCATAATAATAGGCCCACGACGGGGACACGAGACCGGGGGAAGGGGGTTAATCAAAGAAATAAAAACGTAGAGATAATTGGGAAGATACTTACCGTAGACGAGAAAACAACTAGGGTGTCACCAAAACAGTATGAAACAACATAGTCATACATCTGAGGAACACAGGGGCGCCGCCTTGGAACGGTCAGCAGCATAATAATGACTGCTGGGGAGTTTAAACCGGTTAATGGTGCACCAAACCTCGCTCTTAGCCTCACCATGTTCCTATAAACGAGACGGTGTAAATAAAATGAATCCCCGCCAAGTGAAATTCTAACAGTTGTCATGGTTACAAAAGGTTAAATAAGTAAAACACTAAAACATAAGCCCCGAGATCTGGCTGTAATATATACGATCGGACTTGCAATACGGGAAGCCGATGTGCATGATCTTGGATCGAAGCCAAAGAGGGAAGAGAAGTGTTAAGTAGACTTGCGTTCATTAAGAAGCTGCATCTCGCTGGAGAGAATGCCTGACCGCTATTACAACAGGGCCAATCTAAGCTGCGCACTCCTTGCCCATTTATAAAATTCTGGAAACAAAGTGATCCCTCGGAAGCATTAATCACAACAAAATAACATAAGAATTGCAGACTCGGTTTGATTCAGTCTGTTCATGAGGGATAATGAAAAAGTGCAACATCCCTCAAGCCCCCTAGCACCGGCTTGAGCGGTACTCAAGAGCGGTACTCAATTCTCAACACTTTATAGTATTGGTATCAATTGCCACACAGCACTTGGCACCTGCTGTTGTGAAGTTTAAAAATCTGGAAAAAAAGTGATCCCTCGGAAGCATTAATAACAACAAAATTACAAGAGAACTGCAGATTCGGTTTATTAAAAGAGGTTATGACCCTACTATTTTAAGACATACTGCATGTTTAGTGTTCAACCCTTTTACAGTTGGACACTACGCTTTCCTCTTTTGATTGCATCTGACGGACCAAGTGGGAGACTCTATGATGGATAGTTCGTAAAGCCCTTTGGGACTGAATTGTCTTGATGTTCGTCTTCTGCCTTGCTTCGTCGGGCCCTTGTAGGTGATTTTCTTGTTGCTCTGTCTTCCTTTAGGAAATTGAGTACTTTTGTTATGGTCATTTGGTTTATTTTTATATGTTTCTACATGATCATTTTAGTGTTTTACTTATTTAACCTTTTGTAACCATGACAACTGTTAGAATTTCACTTGGCGGGGATTCATTTTATTTACACTGTCTCGTTTATAGGAACATGGTGGGGCTAAGAGCGAGGTTTGGTGCACCATTAACCGGTT
Organism: Ruditapes philippinarum; assembly: GCF_026571515.1. Taxonomy (NCBI): domain Eukaryota; kingdom Metazoa; phylum Mollusca; class Bivalvia; order Venerida; family Veneridae; genus Ruditapes; species Ruditapes philippinarum. The sequence goes on along the minus strand of NW_026857522.1, from coordinate 97,889 downwards.
TAAACTCCCCAGCAGTCATTATTATGCTGCTGACCGTTCCAAGGCGGCGCCCCACTGTGTTCCTCAGATGTATGTCTATGTTGTTTCATACTGTTTTGGTGACACTTTTGCTTGTGTCCCTTGTTGTTTTCTCGTGTACGGTAAGTATCTTCCCCATTGCCTCTAGTTTTTATTTCTTTGATTACCCCCCCCCCCTTTTCCCCCGGTCTCCTGTCCCCTTCCCCTTTGTGGGCCTATTATTATTTTCTTTGAATTCCTAATCAGTTACAAATTATTTATCATTTAATGATTAACGTGTCGTTGCCCTGTCCTTTTTATGTTTGGGGTCCACCTGGGCTCCTTGCCATTGGTTCTTGTTGCTGGGTCATATGGGGGTTGCGTTCATTGAACGCCGCCTTTCCTTGTTGATCTTGTTTTTCATATTTTATTGAGTCTGTACATGAGGGATAATGAATACCTGCAACATCCCTCACGCCCCCTAGCACCGGCCTGAGCGGTACTCAATTCTCAACACTCAATAGTGCTGGCACCAATGATCCCGAAGGACCAGAAAAATATAACAAAATAAATAAATACAGAATCCCTAAAGAAAGCCCAACACGGCAAAATTGAAAATGTTGCAGGCTCGGTTTGATTGAGCCTGTTCATGGACGGTACTGGAAAGTGCAAGTTACCGTCCACGCCCCCTAGCACCGGCTTAAGCAGAATTCAACATTTAAACGTGAAATAGTACAATTTTGAATTTAGAAACATCCGCAGATGTGTTCATACGGCGGTTATCATGGAACCTTCAATGTGACACGTAAGTGCCATTCCATGCAAGTAAGTGCCAACAACACTGAAGTGAAGTACGGGGCAACTTTTAACATCTGCCACACAGCACTTGAAACCTGCTGTTGTGAAGTATAAAAATCTGGAAACAAAGTGATCCCTCGGAAGCATTAATAACAACAAAATTACAAGAGAACTGCAGACTCGGTTTGATTGAGTCTGTACATGAGGGATAATGAATACCTGCAACATCCCTCACGCCCCCTAGCACCGGCTTGAGCGGTACTCAATTGTCAACACTCAATAGTGCTGGCATCAATGATCCCGAAGGACCAGAAAAATATAACAATATATAAAAGTCTGCAAACTCATTTTATTAACAAAGTATGAAAACATGTGCGGATGTTTCTAAAGTCAATATTTCGCCATTTTCGTATTAAATGTTGAATCTGCTTAAGCCGGTGCTAGGCGGTGTGTGGACGGTAACTTGCAACTCTGATCCCCTTTCAAAATTCCATTTTATTTAGTTCCGCCCATTGTTTTCTCGTTTAGGGCACACGCTTTTTATTACTTGGGGACCATACGCCGCTTTTCATGGAATGGCACGGAAGTGTCACATTGAAGGTTCCATGATAACCGCCGTATGAACACATCTGCGGATGTTTCTAAATTCAAAATTCAAATTCATTGAACGCCGCCTTTCCTTGTTGATCTTGTTTATCATATTTTTTGCACTTTCCAGTACCGTCCATGAACAGGCTCAAGAACCAATGGCAAGGAGCCCAGGCGGACCCCAAACAAAAACAGATTGATAAGGATTTTTCATGTTAGAAATATCATCTAGGTAGCGGGAAGTGTTGTTAAATGCATGTATAATTTCCTGATGCGAAGTAGGGGAAAGACTTAACATAAAATCCCTCTCATAGCAATAAAGAAATAAATCAGCTATCAGGGGGGGGGGGGGCACAACCGAGCCTGCAACATTTTACAATTCTGCCTACTGGGATGTTGAATGAACTGAAATATTGTTACTTGCATTTTCTACTGTGGCATGGAATGAGTCTGTCTTTTTTTGCCCTGTCCTGTTTTTGTTTGGGGTCCGCCTGGGCTCCTTGCCACTGGTTCTTGTGGCTGGGTCATATGGGGGTTGCGTTCATTGAACGCCCCCTTCCTTGTTGATCTTGTTTATCATATTCCCTCATTCTGGATATGTCCGTTTTCAAGATATTATGAGTAATGGATTTGATGTTAAATGTTTTGAGACAGTAAATATCAATATAAAATTTCTTTTGCTATGTGCAGCACTGTAATCACTATAGGAGATAAAATGTTTCTTACCATCTTATGACTTGATTTATGTTATGAATGAGGCAAAAGTCAATTTCTCATGCCCCATTGCTTGAAATTGATTCATTCTAAACAAGCAATGACCATTTTCAAAATAGATAAATACAGAATCCCTAAAGAAAGCCCAACACGGCAAAATTGAAAATGTTGCAGGCTCGGTTTAACATTCAACCTTGCAAAATTCTGGAAACAAAGTGATCCCTCGGAAGCACTTATCACAACAAAATAACATAAGAATTGCAGACTCGGTTTGATTGAGTGTGTACATGAGGGATAATGAATAAGTGCAACATCCCTCACGCCCCCTAGCACCGGCTTGAGCGGTACTCCATTCTTAACACTTTATAGAGTTGGCATCAATGATCCCGAAGGACCAGAAAATATAACAACACTGAAGTGAAGTACGGGGCAACTTTTTACGGCTACCACACGGCACTTGACACCTGCTGTTGTGAAGTACAAAATTCTGGAAAAAAAGTGATCCCTCGGAAGCACTCATCACAACAAAATAATTTTGCAAGTCCTATGTCAAAGATAGTCAAATTGAATGTACTTAGCCTTCTTTTGTATTATAAGCCAAATTAAAATTATTAAGGGGTAATAAGAATTTCCTCCAAGTCAAAACGGGCTTCAACATAATCTGGGTAGTTTTGACTTTTTACCTTTCTTGTCTGCTTCTTTGTGTTCCCTTGCTTTTAACTTATTCATTATATGTTAATCACAAAAATTCTTTCTCTTCAGCAGGGGCATTTTCAAAGGTTTGGAAAATGGCACACTAGTCTTTTTTTAGGCCGATGGTAAGAAAGAAAGAAGTCCGTGTTAAATATGAATCTGTAGAACGACGATTATACTGGATCAGATGCCTCTACTAAACACAATTTTACATATAGTGAATATATCTCGGATACACTTTGTGTGACTCTCAACAGTTTCAAATGAGTTGATGTGATCTCTTTCTTTCAAGAATTGTATTTGATCTTTTGAAATGCTTACCCCTTTCATCTTTATTGCATACATGTATATGATGTATTTCCCTGTATACATCTTTTATCAAAAAAACATATTGTCGTTTATTCCTAAAGTATTCAGGAAACATGTTTTACGAACCTGTATCTTCCCGCCACCTGAAGTTTTAGGCATTGACCAAATTATTGTTGATTTTCGTCTATTTGAGGCACTTGTTTTGCATTTTGTTGGTTCTTATTGAGCATTTGATTACATCTGACGGACCAAGTGGGAGACTCTATGATGGACAGTTCTTAAAGCCCTTTGGGACTGAATTGTCTTAATGTTCGTCTTCTGCCTTGCTTCGTCGGGCCCTTGTATATGATTTTCTTGTTGCTCTGCCTTCCTTTAAGGCATCTAGTACTTTGGTAATGGTCATTAGGCTGTATCTTTTTCTACATATTTACATTATTCTGTATGTGTTTTATTTATTTCGTCTAATGTAACCATGACCATTGTTAGAATTTCACTTGGCGGGGATTGATTTATATACATTTTCGTGTCATTCAGGAACATATTAGGGCTTAGAGTGAGGTTTGGCGCGCCTAAAAAATAGAGAAAAACAGAATCCCTAAAGAAAGCCCAACACGGCAAAATTGAAAATGTTTATTAAGTTTTCAGGATTGTAATAAAAAAGGTAGAAATCTCGGCAAGACTGTAGCTAAATAACTCTCGATAAGAATCTAGTGTTGTGTAACAAAATTGTTACAAAATCACAGGTTTTGTTTGTATGTTTTTTGTTTTTGTTTTCTTTCTCTTTTTTTTCAGAAAAAAAGAAGATTTAATCAAAGCAGCAAAAAATCGAGCTGTGAGTCGTGCATACGCATAAATAACCAAATCTTGTTTATTTTGCTAATTTCAATTATCAGTTTTCCTCGGAATCAGTCAAGTTTTGAACAAAGTGCATTGCCACGTGGACATCATAAAGCAAAAAGTAAATGATATATATTATAAGTGAAAAAAAAATCAAATTTACAATTCAATTCAGTTTTTGAATATATATATATATCATTGAAGTACTTTTGTTTATAGTATGTTATTTACATCATTCCAGATAACATCAAACAAACAAAAAGGATAAAGGATAGGCTTCATGCCTACCAACAACACTGTCTATCAATCGAAGTAAATATTTTTTGCCCTTCCGGCATGAATAATTTAAACAATAGAAGAGCATGTCAAATTTCACTTAGACTTGCAATTTCTGTCAAGTTCGCCCACGTAAATATGTATTACGTAACGTCAAACAATTTGAATTCCCATGCGTTGCAAGAAAATACAATGCCAAGACTTTAACGAGACCCATTGATATAGTATAACAATATTACTAGTAGTGGTAATGAAGCCATAATACGGGTGTCGGCATTTTATTCTAAGTGTTCCTACTAAATCAGAAATATAATAATTCTGTGATCACATTGTCGTCATCTTTAATTTGCAACTCAATCAGAAAAAAGCAACAATTCAAATAAAAAAGTGCATTTTATAATAAAAATGTTATATTCGATACGATATAATTTACACACGAGCAATTGTCATGACGATAATGGAATAGTAGCACATGCAATGGCAATATCACGCAAGTAATCAAAACACAATCACTTTATTCATTAGTTGTGGTGAAATACCCGTGAGCTGTTGTCCATCCCATGGTACATTAAATCCTGAATCTATATTTGGGGCAAATTAGTAATACGGAGTTTAATTTGCGTTAAATATGTTTAGTTATTTGTCGATTTAAATAGCGTTTCCTTTGAAAGTCACTATTTTACATCAGTAATGAAATTTATTAAATCGTATATTTTACAAATATAGAAGATTCCAGTATTTTAGCACTAGAAAGAAGAATTGCTATTTATTCAAATTATGTGTTTATTTTCCTATTGTTTATAAAATCTCAAAGTATGATGACAGTTTGCTGACAGCATTCGTGTTATTGTATTTCCAATTCTAAAATACTTCCATTAAGTCATTGACAAGTTTAAATAGTTCTTCTTTAAGCATAACTTTTCTTAATAATATAACGAGCATGCAAACATGTTAATCGAAACAATTTTAAGTTAAATATAATTATACTTATATAGCTGATGTTTAAGTTTATATTCGAACAAAATATACTTATTGCGTAGTTTAGCTACAAATAAATAGCTACTATGTTTATGATTCAGTTGCATAAACCGTGTGTTTACATGTAATTCCAGTGATATTCTTATGTAAGCCACTATGATATACTCAACTGATATGCATAGAATTTGTACAGATTTTTATCAGCCACATTTGGTGTCTTCAATTAATTTATTCTATATATTTTAATTACTTTTATTTCATATATAGTTATGCTGTTTGTACATTCATATATGATACCTCGTATCAACAGAGAAACATAAAAGATGTAGGAACGAACCCACTATAGATGTCATAAAACATAACAATTAAATTAATTACATTAACATTTATATCGGCCTAGTCGGACATTGGAATGAAAGAATTCGGAATAATAAAATGTTACTGGGGAACGTAGCCCTAGACTGTATTTTTGTCCTTTTGTAAGAAGACATAGGGGAGGGGCTTTTGTTATTCCTTAGAGTACAGACCTCGTAAAACATAACACATCAACACAAATAGACATTTATTAATTTCGTCATCAAAGTAGTGATGAAATATTGGTTCGGACCGATGCTTTACAAAATAATGAATACTAAACTAAACAGAATTAAGCACAGAATTTATTAGAACAAAAGTCTGGGCCTTCAATATTTAATAGGTTTTACATACTAATTAAAACATTTATGGACTTACATGTAAATTAAGTTGTGTTAACAATTCTATGGAAATACAAATATTTTTCTTTATTCTCCGGATAAACCTTAATATATATTTTCTTTACTCTTAGTGTTATTTTTGGTGCATGGAAATTTAAGTATGGTTGTGTGATTTACGAGCTCATAAATTTGATCAGTCAGAATGTCAATTATCAAACCGGGGAAATAAAACACATCTTTAATACTTATATTTGTCGAAAAATGTATGTTAAAATATTACTCAACTATTCGTGAATAAAAGAGCACAAACAAAAGTTATACAGGAATCTTCAAGTTCAACACACAAAGCAATTATGCACGGTGGTGAATCAAAGTTGAAATATATTTGCCTAATCTTCAATCCGATAAACAATATATAATTGAATGTAAAACAAATAAAAACACTTGGAGACGGAAGTGTATTACGCGATATTTCTTAAAACTGTATTCGAATATTTAATTATAGTTCTTCCAACAATATAATGTTTCATACAAAATCCCGAAGACGTTAATAAGCTGTCTAATTAATTTATTTAAAAAGATAGATATTTTCACAATTTTAAAATATGATTGGTCTGCAATGGACAAGTAATTGGTATAATAATATTAGCGCAAATGAAAAGAGTGATGTTTCGGAAACAAAGAAAACAACAATAAAATATAAAATTGGTAGACGCGGTTTGATTCAATCTGTAAAGCTGTTAGGGAGAGATAATTTAATAAGGAAACATGTCGCGTTCTGTAGCACCTGTTAAAGCAGTAGTCAATCTTTTTTTGCTTAATAATTTTTCACACCAACACTTTTTCTTATGTAGGATCATATATATAATTGACCAACATTTCATTGAATATATACAGTGAAATAATAAAGAAAAATATAATTCCTAAGGAAAACCTAACACGGCGAAATTAAAAATGTTGCAGGCACGGTTTGAGTCTGTTAGCGATAGCGATAGTTATTTATACATTAAAAACGAAACAACTAAAGAACACCCAAAAAGACAAAACTGAAAATGCTGAGTGCTCGGCTAGATTGAGCCTGTTCATGGACGGTACTCGAAAGTGCAAGTTACCGTCCACGCCCCACCCCCATCCCAGCACTAGCATAAGCAGAATTCAACATATATACATGAAAAATAGTAAGCTGAGTTAGCCGACAATTAATAAATAATGTACAATAAAGGTGAATAGGTCTACACATTCTTACAGATACACGAGACAAGTATTCAGATAGGATCTAGACATGATTGATATCATAGTGAATAAAGACATGCAAACTTGAGAAATATAATCAAGGATTCCCAGGAAGATAAAAAAAAACAACACATTTTCACCTTTTATAGTGAGAAAAAGCAGGATGTTAAATTATTTAAGTTATCGATGGATTGAAAACTTTGTCTGATACAGATTAATTAGAAAGTAATGTTATGTCTGACTGATGAGCATGACTTAGCATTTTAATTTCGGGTGAAAAACTGCTAAATAATTCTAAAGAAGAATAATTTCGAGAAAATAATGCTGAATTCCACAAAAGACACAGTAAAGATTCACTGTATGATTCACTGTTCTGTTTCGTACGTACATTACATGTTAATGATATTATTTAAAACACATTGAAGAGATTGCGGCAAAATAAATAACTGAAAAATCCTGTATATTGTAATTGAGGTTGAATACCACAATTAAGTTAAATTGTTGATATGTATATAATTATTAAACAATTTTCAAATGTGGAAAAAAAATAAAATATGTACTGCAAATATTTGTACATATTATATGTAATCATTAAAATGTATACATTAATTTCTGATTGAAATTTGACTTAGACTTTTTAGACTTAATTAACTCCCTTTATTTACATGAAATGTTAAATTCGGTGATATCTTTACAAATAATGCTTTTTGGAACTTATAAAATTGATAAATCTTAATTTGAGCATCATATTTATGATATAAAAGCATAAAACATTGTGTTACAGGATCTTTAAAGATCGACATATGATAATTTTGATTTCTCTTATTCATTGGCCATATGCTTCCTTCTTCAAAAATTAATAAAAAAAACATGACGAAGTCAATAAGAATCAAGAATATTTTTAAACGCTGTAATATAAAGGATATTTTTATATCAATTAAACTTAAAAGGTTCATGTCGCAAATCCGCTATAATTAAACGAGGCATTCAGAAAATACAAATGATTATTTAGGATGGTAATAGATTTGCATCAAGCTGCGAATTGTAATAAACTAGCATTGCAAAACAACATATCAGTTAGCCATCCGCGTTGAAATTAGGTAGATAAAAAAAGTTGCGTTTTTTATTCACAAATACTACATGTATCAAAACGTGTATCTTTTTCACAGATAACAAAATTTAATGAAAATACCGAATAAATAGTTATTAATAAACTTTGCTGTTGATAGGCCAAGTGTTTGGAAAAAGATATTTGCCGACACTCCATACATTGTTTCTGTGGCGGATAAATGTGGCATCTAGTAAGGTGATTTGTTTCGTTAAGTTGAATTGAATATTCATATTTAAATATTTAAAGTTTACCAAACATGGTTAAAGTATTCATAAGATTGTAACCGGAAAAGTCCATTGGGTCAATATGCAAGACTTTGCAACCATCGTGTGATTAAATTAGCAAAAAAAGCAAACATCATCATATATTATGAATTTCAAATACTTATGCGCAAGCGCAATATGGGGGATTTATATCTTAGATATTACATATTTATAGCATAGAAAATAACAATTATGAAGTAACTTTAACATACAGTAAAGTATTCATTGCTATATAATTAATTTGTATAAGTAGAAATAACTATATGAATATATCAAAAACATACACATATAGTTTGACATGTAATAGAAAGAGCACCGAAACACGAGGCTATCTGATTTGTACGAGGGGGCGTAGCCTCCGAGTATAAATCAGAATGCCGAGTGTTTTGATGTTCTTTCGTCAAACATAAAAACACATTCCCTGTTGTCACAACTTTAAACCCCAATGATCGAGCATATGAATATGATATTTCTGCGGCTTTTCCTTTCTTTGCCGTCACAATATGTAAACCCCAGCAAAAATGAGCCAATCAACGGGCATGATCTGGAGTGCGGGTAACTGATACCTGCACTCCAGTTACCGCACTGTGCATGTATATGTATACGATTTAACTCTGACACTTTTTCAACAGAAAGGTCCCCAAACTATGATACAAACGTAGTTATAAAACATACTTTGAAACATTAAACATGTATTATCTGTAAAAAAAAGAAACAAGAAGGAAAAGAAAATCATTTACCAACCTGAAGTGAAATTTGATATTCTCAGCTACCAGTATTGTGTTCCTTCTAAAATGTTTGTGGATTTCCTCAGGCAATGCTCTTAAAATTAAATTATTTTTCTAGCAGGCTCTCTTGATACAACTGTAATGTGATCATAAATGTTTTACTGAGAATTAAAGGAAAGTGTTTTTCGTCAATACGTTAATACATGTTTAGGACATCTTTAAACAGATGTCATATCAGTGAACACCAATCGTGACTGGAGCCATTGGTGTATTAAATCTGTTGCGTACCACATAATAATTATTTGATATTTACATCAATGTATTTAACAACAAAATACAAAAACTGTATTTCACTATATGCAGTTTGATTTTTATTCATCTTTTTCAAAAAAGGATCAACAAGGCAGGCGGCATTGAACAATTTTATTTTTAAAAGTTTCTAAAAACATGTATAGAGTGGTGGCATTCTTTTTTAATACCATCAGTGTTTTAAAGCTTAATGTACTATGGCTGTATCGTAAACATTTAAATTAAACTATTGATAACTTAACGTTCTTGTGGTTTGACAATAATTTTATTTGTTCCGGATTTTTTTATACAGTGACAATACAGTTGGATGTCTTTATTTAGATTGCAATACATGCAATTTGGAAACAATTAATTGAAAAAAGTAATGGAAATGACCAAAAGTACTCATTGTTTATGATGTATATTTATACTCAAAGAAATGAAGCTTTTTAATGGTAATGTATTTGAAATATTTTAATGTTAGTTCTCACATTTACATATGATTCTTACTGCATTCTAGCGGTTACAACTCATCTATAATCTAAGTCAAACATGTTTTATAGAATGCATACATTATGCAAAAGCAAATAGTTTAGTGTCAGATTAATTGCACGGTTATAAAATTAATTGAGTTTTGAACGAGACAAATGCCGAAAGCGATATGACAATAATTCTTATTATGACTTTTCCGTTATGTATCGTAATTCAAACCGGTCCTTAAATCCTAGAGGAGGTGTAAGTTAACTTATAAAACATGTTAAAAAGTTTAAGCTTTCACCGTTATATCTAAATTAAACCTTTCGTACTTAATTGCTGGAAAATATCCTCGCAACATCAAGAGTGGGGTTGTACAAAAAGGTAAAAGGTCAAGTCACATTGTTCTTGTCAACTTTAGCTTTGCCGAGCATAACCATAACATGGTACGACAACATAAGCCCTTACACAAGTCAATAAAATGACTATACATGAAACATAGCAAGTTACAAAGTGTTAATACTACAAATGATCGTTTCGATGATCTTGTTATTATTATCAGGATTTTATATCATACAAAAACGCTACGTCATTTGCTATGCAAAACATTCCGCATACCTGAAAATATCGGTTAAGTAGGTATCATATATGTTATTACACAATTTTCATAATTTCGGCATTAAAAAACATACACCCTTGTGAAATTGACCTATTATTTGTGCTACATCAAAGAAAAGGTAAATTATTTTACAGTTGGCAAGACATAAAACTGTCATTAATTCGCAAGAAATATCAGATGTTTATTCAATAGAATGTTATGAAGAGATATCTATTGCATCATACAGATCATATGATATTAAGTACATATTAACCCGAATATCAGCAAATAGAGTACTGATATTTTTTCCGTCTTCGGTTTCTTAACTTTGTTTAAATCCCTAGTCAACCGCTTATTTCTTATATGTTAACTAAAATCTAAGTAACTCTTATTAATGTTATCAATGACGTACATTAAACTTATCATAATGATATTGCTAAATCTTAAGAGATGATACTTTTAAACATCGCAGATATTGTTTCAGCAATAATGTTAGAGAAAACTCTTATCTGATAAAGGTGGTTGCAATTCCAAATTAAGTATTTTTATTGTGATTATGTGATGTTTGTTAATTTACACCAATTCGAAAAACAATAAAGTTTAAAACACAGGAAATATATTTTGTTAACCATTCTTTATAATTTTTAATATAACACTGTACTTGAACGTTGCGTCATTATCCTCTCTTTTGCTGTACATACTAGTGACGTGAAAGCATTGTGTTGTGTTCTTACTATTGATACACGTAACATAAAATAAGCTTAATCTCGAAGATTCCAAGCGCAAACAACAAATAATAATATTTTGTTATCTTATCTTTTTGGTTAGACGTGATTCTCGTCAAAAAATCGTTCAACTAATTTCTATTGGTACATGAATATATCCTGTTTAACCGTCATTTAATATTTCTTGATTATATTTGTGAACAATCCAGTTGCATATTGATGTTTTTATTGATAAGGGTTCTATGCTCCATTTTAATCATCGTTATATCGATTATAAACTCATTGATTTTATAGGAAGCAATTTTGTTTCCTTTTTCGTAAATTACAGTATCATTTGATTTAATTATATTATGTAGGCTAAAATGTGTCTGGTAGAACAAACGAGTCTCATTATCTTGATTACTAGAATGGAAATATTGTATTACATATTCTACACAGTTAAACATTAATTTGAAGTGGTAATATTTAACTTAATTTGAAAACAATACAAAATGTACTTTACATATAATAAGACTGTAAACAGCGTGATTTTCACACATATGATATATATAGAATTTTGCAGAATCAGACAATATAACGCATTCGGTATTCCAGAATAATGCAATTTTGCAGTTTCATCTAAGAGCATTTATTATATACTTATAAATGAAATATTGAGAAATATTGATGAAATAAAATGCGTATTTTCATTTTCCGTATTTTCACTGTAAAAATTTATTTTTCACTGCAGTGAAACATATTTTCCGTATTTTCACTGGTGTCTTGCCGGACTACTTTCTTTTAAATTCTGCCAGTACATAAAATTTAAGGGAAATCTTATCGCAAAAAAAAAGAGAAAAATGTATATAATAAACAGAAAATTCAAGTTTTTTCTATAAATACATGATTTATTTTCATCTTGTAGCATGAAAATTACCATATTTCACTCGTGGCTACCGCCACTCATGAAATATTTATTTTCATACCACTCAATGAAAATAAATCATGTATTTATAGAAAAAACTTGAATATCCTCTATGTATTACATGTATATATATATATTCTATATGGTTGTTGTTAAACGCACAGATTGTAGAACACTCATTAGCTCATTTGGAAGGAGGCTTTTGTTCAAATGATTAATAAAGAACGTTAATCTTTACATTTCTAAAACAAAGATTGTATCACTATATAAATAGTAGTTCATGCAGGATGATCTTTCAATTATTTTATTGGTGGATGATCATGGTGTAATTTGAACGAGTATGTTTTTTACTTATGTTAAAAAACATGAGACACATGGGGTGCGCTACATGAGATTTAAAGAAACATTCCATATAAGAAAATTATTTTGATTGATGGTAAACAATTCAGTAAAATGTTGATCTTGTTTTCTTCTCATAACAGACAAACACAATTTCTTGCATCATATCATTTTACAAATATAATTGTCGCTCAGAAAGAAATATATAATAAGGCAAAACGCCTTTACTTTCGAATATTAAATGCAGAGGGAGCTATCAATTTTGATGCAATACAGTGTTGGTTTCTTTTTCTTGCAATTATTTCAGGGATTAGTACATTTAACTGCCTTCGCAGACGTGTAAGAGCAAATAAATTCAGACAAATTAAATTTTAAGAAATGTTCGTTCATTTAAAACATTTACAGCTGTATTGATTGAGCACGCCATGCCTTCAATGCTGTAAAAGATACTGATAATATTCCTATAACATTTGTATTTCAAATGTTGAAATCAAGAAACTATTATTGATAATAAGAATATTGTAACTAAATAGAATAAAAGATAAAACGTACAGATATATATTTCTGTGCTAGTTTCATTGTCTCGAGAAAATTATAACTTTTAAAAATTCTTTACATATTACTGAAGTCAACTGATGTATAAATAAGAGTTTGTCTCAAAGGTATTTGAGAGATTTACGAGTATTCACTATTGAATCTGTGCAACATCAAGCAATACAATGTTAGTAAAATATTCCAACTCAAGGTCCAGTGTTTTTGCTCTTTAGAAGATGATGATGTACAACAGGACTACTTGTCGGGTGTTTTATCTTATGAAAAAAAATAATATCATATGCAATGCATCAAACATATATAGTTAAACATATTTAATTAAGATGTGTTGAAGATAAGTGCACTGAGGATGCTCGATTATGTCACTTGAAGCTTTTAATATTTACCTTAGATATGTGGGTGATTGTGTTAAGACATATGTTTGATTAAATGATATGATATCAAATATGAAAAACAAGATCAACCAGGAAGGGTGGCATTCAATGAACGCATCTCCCAAACACAACACAGGCGACTGGCATTTGACGGAAAATATGTTTTTTTATATATATTCTTTACATTTCAAAGTGATGTCAGATAGTTTTAATTAATTTATGTAACATCTCGTCAATACTGTTCTAAAAGATATGGTACTATCTCATAGCAAATAAAATAAGTGTCATTCAGACAAAATGATTTAATGTCTGTCAATTTCTATTATTCAATAGGAAAAAAGTTCTTTTCTAAGTTGTAAAAAGTACACAAAAATGCCTCCTTCTTTCCGTGCTTAAATGCTTAATATACTAATATATGACCCCCAGGAGCAATTAACCAATACAAGCAGCTGATGCCAATTTAGTACATATTACAGCGCGTGGTCACCTGAAAAGAAGAATCGTTAGTTGTCGACTTTTCTATCAATTGTTTAGCCTGATAATTACTGTTTGTGTCTGTTTCATAAATATTTCTTTCTTCTAATATTTTAGTATATATTGCTTGCTTTTAAAATTTGTCTTTTGACGGTTGTTTGTGATAGCCTGTTATACCAAAATTATATTTTATTCAGTATTGACACCTGATAAATAAAAGTGAAGGTCATTGAAGTCTTTAAATGGCAACCATAACATACTTAACTTTTCGTAAACTTAAAATGCTTCCGAAGTACCACATTTAAGTTCTTTGATCATTACCGAATGAACATTATCTAAAATGTTTGGAAAAAAATAATTTTTTACACCGTGTCGATGTTCAAATGGTCAGGTTTGCTAAAGCCAGTGCGTTTGGCGTGGACAGTTGATTCAGCTCCTGCGGCTGCAACATAAATAATTATCTCATTTTGGGCATTTTTAGATCTTGCTTCGGTTATTTTCTATTTTGAAATGCTTTGTATTATAATTAATGATCATGTAATCGTTAATGTGAACAGCTACAACTACTGTATTTAATTAACCTGCAACTTTCTTATACTTTTAGTTGTCAACGTATATACGTCCTAAAGATATAACAACGCAAGGAAAGAGAGAAAACGGTCTTTAGGTACTTATTATTTTTCTGATTAAAGCTTTGTATCTTCTTGAAAAAAATGTTATATATATTGAAAACATAATTAACTACACAATTGTGTTTTCGTTTTTAAGTTTTTTATTTTGTATTTGAAAGAATTTTGTTCCAATTTTCAACTTATTTGCTGATTGCATAAAGTTATTTCCTACAGAAAATAATTATTCTTAGTCATATCAATTTATATTAATCAACCACATACTACATTATGTGCAAATGCACCATAAAATCATATGTTGAGACCATTTAAAATCTCATGTAAATTGGCTGCATTTACTAAAGATAGTTTTATTCATTTAAGACACATTTCGCCCCAGAAACGAACGAAATGTTCCTTATAAATATTTAATCCCTATAGCTGTACTGTATGCCAAAAAGCACTAAAAGTAAAATATGATTCAGTTAATAAGTTGATGAGTTAGTATTTGTAAACTAAAAACAGAGCACAAAAATAAAACTTTTGAGAACTAAAAATAATCTAATCATAAAGTTACATTATCGTTGTTTTGTGATCCTGTGAAGTATTGCACTTAGTGTTTTATCTGTATGCTGAATAACTATTAACCATATGTTAAGCAGCACATGAAATATATATTTGATATCAGTGATGTTATTTCGATCACTAAAGTAATACTACTTAAACGTGCTTAAAACATTTGAATCATTTACTCCATTTATTCCGTTAACATAAAAAAAATGACCAATCATTTTATGTAGGAAATTAATTATATATCTTCACTGTTGTTGACCCAAATGCTTTTTGTTTTGTTTACATTATTTACTTTTTTACAACTGCCATTTAATTTATATTTTGCACATTTGGTTTTGAACATTTAGATTTACAGATAAAATGCATTTTAGATTAGAACACCTAATTATATAAATAATTTACATAAGTTAATTGCAATTCTTTGATTCCATCAAATTAGGTACACAGATATACTCGGTTTATACAGAATTTTTTTAGTTCGATTTGTTTTAAAGACAAACTTTCGAAAGGATGTAATTTACGCCTATAAATCACACTACAACGAACATTTTCCGCTTTTTTCGTCATAAATAATTTAGACCATAAGAGCATAACTTAAGTAAACCTAAGAAGAGTTATGTTCAAACATTTAAAATTGAATTAAACGTCTGACACTGTACTTCTGTAGGAAGAGATAACTTCGATGGGTTGAATTATATTTGCTTTTTGTTTGATCTTCTTAACAATATTGCAGTACATATTGACCCATCCTCGTATTTAGAGTGGATAGATGGATTTAGTGTGGATTGTTTTTTTCCCCACTTCTTCTCTTAACCTGTGCATATTTTTCTTATTAATTGGCCTATTTTTTATTAATTTAAAGTTCCTTTATTTTCATTGAAAAAAATAACAGAAACAATGTAAGGAATTGCATGTAATTATGTATTTTATTCAACAATAAAAAGAAAAACATTATCCAGAAGTAAAAACAAGAATTTATTTACTTATGTAAAAGTTATTTGCCCTATAAATGACCTCAAATAAGTAGAAAATTCTGATTCTGGGGCAGATTACTCAAAAACGAGAACGGTGATCCCAATTTAAATGTAATCGCTTAAAATGTTTCCGTTATCATATTCTAACGACATGCCAAGTTTAAAGAAATTCTTTAGAACAGTTTTAATTTTGCTTATATGTTTATATGAAAACTCTAGAAAACGTCCTTGATATTTCATAGTTATATGCAACTATTAGTCTGTTCTTTCTTTTCTTATATAATTGTTACATTGCTTATCCTAGCTTGAAATTAATGAATACATGTGTGTATATGATATTGGTTTTACAGAATATCACTAAATTTATGCAAATGACCATCCAAAATAGTGTCATTCATGTTATATCTATTTCGTGATTGCTTTCTCTTTTCATACAAAGTAATACTGTAAAATTTGGTTTTATTCTTTTCATGACTCGGCACATCAGTGAAACATAAAAAAATGTCAGAACAAAGTCCCCATAGATGTCAGAGAACATAACAATTAATTACATTAACAGTTTGTATCAGCCTAGACTGACATGGAAATAAAATAATTCGGAATAAAAAATGTTACATTGGAATGTAGACATAGACTGTATTATTTATACCATTTTATTAGGAAACAGATCTATTATAATTCTGAGAGTATACATCTCCAGTCTGGCTAACTGAAGGTAAAAGAAAGAAAACATTTGGAGGCGATTATATACTAGACTGTATCACTGGAAACTACACTCTATGTTCGAATATCTAATTATAGTAAGACAGAGATTCGTACACGCAAACAATATCCAGTTTTCATTTATTTTAAAATGGTTCAAGAGAAAATTTATTTTCACAGCTTTTGAGCAGCGTGTCATCTTATAAAATGGAAATTATGTACGACTAGAATACGCCATACATTTACTGCTTATGCATTTGTTTCTTTATCCTCAGCATCTCACTGTTGGCGCTTGATATGCGAAAAACAATACATTTTACAAACAACCTGCCGGAGAGAGCAAACACTTCAATAACTTTAGTTCTGAACATAAAGAACTGGTGGAAAAGGTTTATGATTGACTGGTGGAATTTATCAGTTACGCAGGTTTAGTAGCGTTGTGGAGTTGGAATATTTTGAATAGTCCTCTTGTTTCAACATTGTATTTTATCTGTAATTTCCATATACCAATACTATAAGTATTTTTGTTCTTTGTATATTAATGCAAATACATTCAGATTACATAATTCAATTACTGTTGATGTAGCTGGTTAATAATTTATTTATGTTTGTTAATATGCCCTTAGACAGTTTTAACGCGATATTGGCAGTCGGAACTTGTAGGCGATTATATGGGTCTAGATTAAGCAGCAAGTCCAATACTGCTGCAAGTTAAAGTTGAGCAGCAGGTCCAGGTTTTGCGGCACAATATGTTTAATACTACAGCAAGACTAGATTGTGCAGCAAGACCATTTTTTACACCAAGTATTGTAGGTTTTGCGGCCAAATATGTTTAATACTGCAGAAAATCTATATTGTGCGCAATGTAACAATAAAAATAGATGTTCAATAGTGAGAAACAACCTGTTTAAATGCGATAATATTAAAGTAGTTTATGATTATACTTTGAACTAAAAAATACTTCCTATACTTCATTTTGTAAATACAATGGATTATTTAGAATGGTCATGGATTTGCATCAAACTGAGAAATGTAATAATCGAGCATTTAAAACTATATATTGTTGAGCCTTCCACATGGGGTTGATAAAATGTAGATAAAAAGCCGTGTTTTTGGAATTTTAAGTCGTATCTTAACTTACATTTTTTTCAAAATTTACATGTTAAATGAAAGTACGAATGAGTCATGAATTAACTATGTTATAATAGTTTTTGAAAAATGACTTTGCAAACATTTGCATTGTTTATTTGGCGGGTTAATGTGATATGTAGTAACGCGAAGCTGTTGCAACAAAAAGCGTTAATATTTTCTTATTTACAAAATTTGTTTACAGTTCGCATAAGATGTTTATGTTTTTTCTTCTTCTTTATTTAAAAACAGTATTGCTTGTGTATTATGTATGATATAAATATTTGTTTTGTAAAAATAAATCTGGTTATTTTTAAAATTAAAATTATTCTGGACATTATGACTAAAGTGTTTCTAAACATTGGCCCATTACTGAAACCAACAGTTTGTTAGGGCAATATGCAAGACTGCGTGTAATAAAAACGACATACAATGTATTTATAAATCATTACTGTTTAAAACAAATATTTAGGTATTTCTTTCGCAAGACACATAAACATAAGGAGCCTTATTTCAAATGTAATACATTTGTAACATAAAAATGACAACAGCAGCAACAACAAAAGAAAAGTTGTACTTCAGCATGAATTTGTTCACTTAGTATGGTACCTAAATTCTATATAAAATATGAATATAAAACTAAACCACGCTGCAATAGTCAAAGATACGTGGCTTTTTACATTTTTTTGAGAGAAAAACATTTTTTGAGAGAAAAAAATTGTTTGTTTTACTGAAGCAAAGATTGACATTTACCGCTACCAGTATTATGTTTCTACAGTATTATTTCTTCATCAAATGTTCTAAAAAAATAAAAGGTATTATTAAAGCATGCTCCCGTAGTAAGTGTACTTAGATAACATTTTAAAAAGTATAAGCGTTTCCCCCTTTATATCTTATAGCTAAATTGTTAGAAAGTGAGAGTGTGCCGGTCTACCGCGTCGGTCTAATAATCTAAGGATTGAGTGGGTTCATTTGTGTGTAACTTTAATTAATATCTTACAATATAATTAAAATAATGTTGGTAAATCGTGGAGAGCATATTCTTAAAATTAAAACTTACAGAAAATGAAAATATAAATATCTTATGAAATTTAAATGAAAAAATAATGTTTAAGTAATTTGCTTCAAAATTGTCTGTTTATATTATTATTATTAAGATTGTTTGATATTTCTTATTTGTCATAAAAGTCTATAAATGGCAACCATACCATACGTAACCTTTCGTAAAATTCAAATGCTACCGAAGTACCACATTTAAGATTCTTTGATCATTACCAAATAAACATATCTACAAATGTTTGAATTAAAACACTTATACACCGTGTCGATGTTCAAATGCTGAAGTTTGCTAAAGCCGGGTGCGTTTGGCGTGGACAGTAGATTCAGCTCAATCAAACCGAGTCTGCAACATAAATAATTATGTCATTTTGGGCTTTTTTAGAGCTTGCTTATTCGGTTACTGTCTATTATGAAATGCTTTGTATTATAAGAAATTACCAGGTAATCGTCAATGTGAACAGCTACAACTATTCAATTAATCTGCAACTTTCCTATACTTTTTAGCTGTCAACGTATATACGTCCTGAAGATATAACAACGCAAGGAAATAGAGAAAACGGTTTTTAAGTATTTTTTTCTTGATTTGATTAAAGCTTTGTTTATATTATTATTATTACGATTGTTTGATATTTGTAATTTATCATCGGTATAAAATTACAGGAAAGATATTTAATTAATCATTCGTGATTCGAATTATTGTTAATGTTATATAACTGCAGCGTACAGTTCCTTGAACATAGCATCCTTATTCTCCTCTTTAAAGTTTGCATATAAGTGATATGAAAACCTTATGTACTCGTGATTAATAAAATATAAAATGCCAAATCAAGAAGAACTCAGCCAGTTAAATGGTTGTTATAACGTTAGATCCATAGGTAGGAATCTTTTGTTCTTTCTCAATTGACCAATTTACAAGATTCTAGTAACAGTTACCTTTGATTTTTTATAGTATGTAGGCTAATAGGTGTCTGCCAGAATACTGTTCCAATTTGTCTCCCTATCTTGTTAACTAGTCTGAAGACATGGTAACATTGTTAAAAATATAATTATAGTCTACATAATTATATAAGTGTGTATTTGGTCTGAAACTAGGAAAGTGCACCAATGTGAGTGTCTAGCTTAGTAATAAAACTTTAATTAAATAAAAGCAAGATATATTTTGCTATTGTTTCTGAATGTGCTATGTTATTATTTTATATAATATTATTTTATTCACCAAGTTCAATAAATAAAGTATTAAACTTATATGCACGGCCGTGCAATACCATTTTTACGGAGTCGCAAAACGGCAAGGGTGTGTGATAAACAAACAAAAAATGTCATACATCAAACTTTCTTTCACACATACAAATGTATATAACTGTTTATAAAAAAAAAACAACATAAGTTACAAAATTAAGCATTAACATTTGCATATCCAATGGAGAGAATACCATGCTTGCTGGGATATCAGTTGTGATGCAATACATGGCTGTTCTCCTTTTTGGGAGATTTTTCAGCTCTTAATCAAATAAACTGTCAACGAAGACGTGAAAGAGCAAATGAGTTCTTCAAATTATTCCATTCAGTTTATAGAAACGTTTGTTGACAGTGGTTTAATCCACTAAAACATGGACTGATTGACGCACGCCACGTCTTCATACTGATAATATTCAAATTACATAATAAAGGAGAAAGGATTTGCATATAAAAAGCAGTATTCAATTTTTTTATTTGACTTTTTTATAGTTTTGTTGTAAAGCGGATCAAATGTTATCTAGAAATTATCATTTTGACAGGAAAACCCCACATTAATACTTACGTGCGTATAAGAATGTTTACACCCAAATAAAGATTAAACTTATTTCGTGCATTCCCACAGGCAATCGAAACGTCACATACGACATGTTTCGACTTTCGAAATGCAAAAGTTGTTTTTATGAACACGTGCAATGCAGGATCCGGCTGTGCAAACAAACATTTACCTATATAGCTTCACGGTGCACTTGGCCTACCGTAATCAACGAATAAAAAAATAAGCTTTAAATGAGATCAAATCTTAGTGTTTTTTGTAAACAAAGATTTAAAAAAAGTATGTTATTGTATATATCTTATATATGTCTTGATTGTTTTCCTTGCTCTTTGGGAGATTTTCTAGATATTTTATACATATAAGATAGGTAATTGAGACTATTCAAGTGTAATCAAGGCATACTCGCCATTGAATCGGTGTAATATCAAGCAATTAAAACTAAATGAAATATTCAAATTCAAGATACGATATGATTTGCCTTTTTAAAACCGGCTGATTTACAACATGACTACTTGTCGAGAGTTTTAATTTTTATAAACAAAATAATATGATCTGCAATGCATCAATCACATATTTTGATATATACTTAATTAAGATGTATTAGAGATTGAGGTTCCGAAGAAGCTGGATTATATAACCATGAAAACTTACATTTTCCTAAGATATTTTGATGATTTTGTTAACACATGTCAATCAAAATTATTTTTTTATTTGCTTTGATAATATCGTATCAATTATTGTGCTTTAGATATTCTTAAGAATGTTCCATGATTTCATCTTTTAACAGCGAAAGATTTTGACAAGAAAACAAAAAATAAAATAGATGTTTATTTTCAAATGATGTTTACTGTCACTTTGTTCATTTTCAGTAAAATCATCGAATATTAAAGGAAAGTAAAAACATGCTATTTTAACCTTCTATACCTTTATATTAATGAATTCCAATCAATAAAACACATACGTGAACAAATCTAAACTCATATATAACAAATTCTGAGGTAAATGACAAGTGAACGTTTAAGATCACAAATGACAATATAAAAAAATGGAATGCCAAAAAAAAAATTACTGCAGTTTTTATACTTTTAAGCAATAAGCGTATATGCCTCCCTAAGATTGTAAGAATTAAATTTCAAACTATGCATCATCGACGTTTTCGCATTCTCTAGGCAGTAAATGTAAGCTATGTCAAAGGCGAAAAACGCAACACTAATATGAGCAGTTTGTTTCATGTTTCAAACCCTGATCATCTTTGGTTAACGTTAAATATTCTTTATCTTGAACACATTCCTTGTGAAATGGATTAATATTAATTATGGTATTATCTTGAAAAAAAATGTAATACATTCAATTTATTAAATTAAAAACATAATTTACTACAAACGGCGTTTTCATTTCTTAATAATTATGTTAATAATATTGTAATTTGAAGAAATTATATTACCACTTTTGAATTGTCTGATAAATAAAACAATTTTGGTAATGTAATTTTAACTATAGGAAAAACTTTATAATTTCACGAAAAATTCTACCACTATTTAATTTCAAATTTATTTTCTGTCAAATATACTTATGATAAAATGCATTTTAGTCATTTAAAAAACAATCAAACGCTTATGGTAAAAAGTAGATACCTGTTATATTTCCCTTCAATATTTTTTTTTATATTACATGTATCTTTATATTGTCAAACACTAAAAATAACTTATTTAATTACATATAAAACTATGTTATATCAAACGCAACATTTTTGGAATGTATGATAAATCATTGCGTTTTATATCTCAGATTAATTGTAATAGAGTAATTGTCTTAAAATTTCAGATAAAAATTAGTAAAATGCAGTTTATGAATATTTTGAAACGTTTAATTAAGGTTTGTTTACGATGTGTTTAGGATATCTGGTCAATTTTCACGTACATTTTGACAGGAATGTTTTCATTCTATTTCTACATTTTGCTGATTGAGTAAAACATTCAGTCAAAAACATCTTGAGACAAAATATATATTATACAATAAAACATTAATCTTTAAAGTTCTAATAAAAATGATTGCCTTTTACTAATACTACGTTTTCATCATTATCAAATCAGGGACGGGGAGCCCCGTTTTCCCAAATCGTTTTACACCATTGGATCTTTAACAATCGTAAGATTATACAGCAGTATAAAATTATCTAATGTTTTGTAATTTACCGGGATGATCCGGGACGATCCGGGTTGAAATTATTTTGCGGTCACGCTAACCCCGGCAGCACTACGGTAATTCCTAACTAGTCACCCAGGATGTACTCCGGATCATCCAGGCAGAGCCCAGGTGAAGCTATGGTTCATGCCGGTGCTTCCCTGATCGTTCCCGGATGACGCCGGAAGAGCCCCGGTTGACCCAGGCAGGGCCCCGGTCGATCCAGGCAGAGCCCCGGCAGAGCCCAGGACGATCCAGGCAGAGCCCCGGTAGAACCCCGGTTGATTAAAAATGCGCGAAAAATGATTACATTGATACATAATTTTTATTTAATATAATATCTGTTGTTCCAGAATAGTAATTCATGATGATTTTCTGAAAAATCCTTATGCAAGACTGGATAGAAAGGAAATGGGAAGGGGTTAAATACAAACAAGGGCAATCATCGCAAATCATCGTGATACTTTTTAAATGAACCGGGTTTTTCCGGGGCTCCACCGGGATCAACCGTAGCTCCATCGTCATTCTCCGGGGCTCTGCCGGCATCCTCCGGGGCTCTGTCGACATTCACCGGGGCTCTGCCAGCATTCACCGGGGCTCTACCGTAGCTCTACCGGCTATATCATACCCCGGATCATCTCCAAATTTTGCCGGCAGAGTTACAGTGCTTCCCCGGGGTAACCCCGGTCGTTCCCGGCAGATCCAAGGATGAAGCCGGCAAAGCTATACTTCCCGGATTATCCCGGTCCACCCCGGTGATATTAAATATTTTATTCCATCCTGGATCGAATGCCGGATGTTCCCGGATCATCCAGGACGTTGCCGGCAGAGTTACGGATGTACCCCGGTTGTTCCCGGTCGTACCCCGGTCGTTCCCGGATAACCCCGGACGTCTACCGGGGCTCTGCCGGGATGTCAGTGAGACTGTAGCTTGAGGGTTGAAATATTATAATTGTAAAAGTGGTCCGACAAGGGGATCTACGAGGACATAAAAAAACACACAACGTTTTAAAGTTTAAAATAACCAATTAAAGTTTATTCAATCCATATATTTGTTTTAGACATATTATCTTTACGTTTAATGTAACGAAATGTATCAGCTCACACAGAGGTCAATATTAGCTTGTATGAACTATTAGAAGAACAAAGAAATTATGGTAAACCTTCTTAAGAAAATCGCCCTTTCAAAATACATGCATTTATACAAATAGTGTAATTTACCAGAAAAGCCAAATAGTTGACGTGAATAAGAAACAAACAAAAAATAATTCTTTCTTTACTGCAGTGTGTTTCTTGATTTGATGAAATGGCTGTATTTAATCAGTTCTTGAAAATGTCCCATGCGATTAGAATTCGTTTTAGAGACTGAGAAATCTAGTTATAATGGAATGCGAGAAGATCGTTTTTGTTACCAAAATTAAATTCTTAGAATGTTTTAAAATATAACATCTTGATTACCCTCATTTTATTGCTGCATCGGTTTTATAATGATTTGACTGGAATAACAATTTAATTTCTTTAAAGATTTATGGATATTATTTTATGAATATCATGTACTTAATCAAATATACTGAATATGTAAACACACACTTTTGTTCCCTGCTGAAATAAAATAAATATCATGATTATATTTCATTTTACCCATGAAATATGGTGCTATATCAGTCAAATATATGTCATATTTGTTCATAAACAAAATTTTTAATGTGATATCATATTTGTTAATAAACAAATATAAAATATAAATATGAAAACGGGCGGAGTCAAAACACAAAGTTTTTGGGACTACTTTCTCAGATGATTTTCATCTCATTGACCTTGAGTAGCTTCAGCTGCTTATTTCATTATCAAAATTGTCTGGTTATGTTTTCTCAAGACTGTTCAAGATGGCCGTGATAAAGTTTCTATTGAATTGCATTCCGCACCTTGAAATAGTCAATGTATTACTGCGTGCTGTACAATTGCAACTGCGTAGCAAATGAAAGTTTACGTAAACATTTTTTTAAGGTAAGATTAAATGAACAGGGTTTTTTTCCTTCTTTTTTTTCGTGAAATATGTTATATATTTTTACTTAATATGATACAATGTATGGAATTTTATCATGTTTCTTGAAAAATATTACATATTTCACTCAAACGAAGAAATCTCCTGTGACAAATTGATACAAAAATCTTAGATATGTATATTTCCTGTTCCGTGGTATCAAATTTCACTGCTTTTTATTAAAGGATACTAGATCACTTCTGTGCTACATCTCCAAATGAAGGAGACGACGAAAGTACTCTGAACAACTGAAGACCTTTGTCTAAAAGTGATCAAACAAGCTTTGATATATTAATTGTATCATAGTTCTGGAACCTTTCTGTTGAACATGAGTTCAATTGTAAACATAAACATGCACAGTGCCTTAACAAGAGTGCAGGTATTAGTTACCCGCACTCCAAAGCGTGTCCATTGATAAGCTCAATTTTTCTGGGGTTTATTTTATTGTGACGACAGAGAAAGGGATATCGATAGAGATATCATATTCAGATGCTCGTTCATTGGTTACTTTTTTCTGGGGTTTCATATTTGTGACAACAGGGAACGTGTATGGCACTAAAGAGAAACACTAAGCAATCTGGTTTATACTCGGGGGTGGGGGCTACGCCTCCTCGTACAAATCAGATAGCCTTGTGTTTCGATGCTCTTTCTATTACTTAAAGCAGCTTCCCATACAATTACCAACTTTACAAATTTGATCCTATTTGTAATCATTGAAACATATTTAATACAATGATTTGAAATAATTCTCTACAGATTCTAATAGAAAGCAGATCAATTGGTGATACACAATGACAGCTTAAATGTAACCGTTCACATTCAATACAACTTAAAAGCTTGAATATTTACTGTATTTTGATATAATATTAAGCAACGCATATGGTATCTAGATTGTAAAAAATATCATTCTCATTCGCCTCATTAAAATCTGCACTATGTTCTCATTTTATCATTACCATGGTTAAGAATCCATTCTAACATGATATCTTTATTCAGGCTTACACCTACTAGGAAATATAATTCTAATTAATATCATATATATTGTAAGTTATGTTCTCGTCGATTACATTGATAGATAAAAGAGTTATATAATTGATAAAATAACTTGTTATTGTATCATAGTTTGGAGACCTTTCTGTTGAAAATGTGTCAGGGTTAAATCGTATACATAAACATGTACAGTGCGTTAACTGGAGTGCGGGTATTAGTTACCCGCACTCCAGATCATGCCCATTGATTGGCTCATTTTTGCTGGGGTTTACATATTGTGACGGCAGAGAAAGGGAAAGCGACAGAAATATCATATTCAGATGTTCGTTCATTGGTTCATTTTTGCCGGGGTTTCATACTTTGACAACAGGGAACGTGTTTTTATGTTTGACTATGATACAAAAGAGAAAGAACACCAAAACACTCGGTAATCTGATAACGCCCCCTCGTACAAATCAGATAACCTCGTGTTTCGGTGCTCTTTCTATTACATAATGTAAATATAACTTGTTTTGTATGTTCAATAATATATAAGTATAAAGTAAGATTACATAAAAAGATAAAATATTGAATTCTGACAAGTACGTGTGGTTTGTCTAATAATAAGCATATCCAACTAATGCTTCTACTTGATATTTAATATAGTTTAAAGTACCTCATTTACTGTGTTTGCTAATCTAATCATTTTAATATATTAATATAAGACTTTCAATAGAATTGCTTGCTTTCCAACAGCGAAGATAAAGGCATTATTCAACAAGACGCGGTTTATAGTTTTATACCACTGATTTAATTTGATATATTGCTATACACATATTTCTATTAGATACTCATGTTCCAGCTTTTGTAACTAGTATAAAGAACACCAAAAATTATAAAATTGATACTCAGATATTGGATTGTCTAACAGATCAAGGATAAAATGTGCATATATCATATATTGAAATAACAAAATAAATTAACCATCAATAAGGCAACACATACTTTGCATTCCCTGTAGGTGCTTGTGAGGTGTATGCGACATGTAACACTAGAATAGAAGCGTTATAAACAGATAAAACACCGATTACTAAATAAATATTAAAACAATATCAACAAGTCAATAAAATTCTTTAAATTGAGTCAATGTCACAGTTGTCAATGTTGGTGTGTAATTTCAATCTTTGTTATGATAATTAAATACAATTAGAAATAAGAAACAGTAAATAATTTACACTAGACTAGCAAGTACTCTGATGAATGGTGTGTGCATATATTATATAAAAAATGACATTATTCAATAGAAATTTCTTCATAAATAAACTTTTTAAATTTTGTATTTTCCTTTTAGATCGTTAAGCACATACAGGCAATCAATATGAAGCCTAACACATTTATAATTGTTTTTGTTGTTGTAGAACAAAGACTTTTCTGTATGTTTGCAACCGAAGTACTTACAAGTCTTATAAAAAACTAATCTCGAAATACAATTCCAGTAAAGGTCGTTATTTTGTATTTCTAACGAACAGCAGAGTTTATTGACAAGTGGGTTCACGCTGTCATAAATATCAAAATCAAAGGTCACTCTAGAGACAAATATATGAAGAGTATTCATGTTTAATTAGACAAGGTTGATAGTTAATGTACACAATTTGTTTTTATCGTTAATGCTTCCTGTATAACTAGTGCGTTAAACCCAGTTTCCGCTCGTACGATTACCCTAGCTTAAAATCAAATCAACATTTTAACATATCCAAATTGTCTATATTGGCATTTCGACAAACTATTGGACATTGTAAAGAAAATTTGACATAAAACGTTTTTCAAATCTCATTAATATCATGTCTTAACTGTCGCTTCACTACCTTTCGTTTCGTAGCGAAGAGTAACGGAGCGAAAGCGATGACCTGTTTTTAATGTGACTGATTACTCATGAACTTAAAACTACTAAATGTATAAATGTATATACAAGACCGATAAAAATTATAATGAACCATATGAAATTCCAAGAATCTAATTTTATTTAATTGATATATAACTACCTTATGTCACATCAAATTATTGAACTTATGAAAATGCTGTCAGAGACATACTGATTGCATTCAGTTCATATTTCTTTTCTTATTTAGGCTTTTATTTGAGAAAAGTTTTTGATCATATACCGTTATTTAAGGTCACATTCACACCCGACAGATCAGCAGTCTTAGTAAGTGGGAGTAATTCAAGTAATTCAATGTGCTGTTTAATATTACATCTTTTATCAGGAACTCATCATTTGAAATCGTGGATCATAATATTACAAAAAACGGTTTCTTTCACGTTATTCAAATATTTGTTATTTCGCATGGAAGCTTTACAAATTTCTGTTACAGCTGACACTCTCATTACTTAGTAAAAACATCGTTGTCGTAAAGTCAATATTCATTTAATTTAAAATCTCTGCATGTCAAAAAACAGTAGTTGAATCAATGTTTAAACTTCCCAATTAAAATTAACACAAAATATTAGAAAGATTAGGAACAGATTTGAAGACTTAGGTTAACAACATACGTAACGGGAATTTTGTCATATAAATGATAAAATTACAAGACAAAATTAATTTTAAATAATACCCCAAGATATCTTTATAGACAAAAATAAATTGTTACGGTCATGTTAATAGATACTAGAAAAAAGAATAAAACTCATTTAGTCTTTACCAAATTAATTTCATTACATGTAGTTTATAGCGGAACTAGCGGATATGCATACATAACTGCTTCTGTTTATATTACATTTTTTCTTTAGTTTCAAATTTGATCAGTTACAATATTAACCATAATGTAAATTTGACTTTTTGCTCAAGGATGTTGATTTTCAGGTTGGAAGAAACAAGGGTATGATACCACATATATGTGATAACTAAATGCCGGATACTTCAAACATTTATCTTAAAAATTCTCATTTTGTTACATTAATAGTACTTCAGTTTGATCTCTCTATTTTAGAAATCACAGTAATATTAAATATGTATTTTAATCTAGAAAGGCGGAATGATATTGTTAGGATAATGTTACTTGCTTAGAATGATAAGAAGTGTACCGTTGCATATATAAATTTCTATCATATTCAGTTGTCTATTCTATATAAAAGATGTTATTTGGGCATGTATTTTAATTTTATGGTATACCTGAAAACAAAATATCATTAAAGTGGCATTATGCTCATTTTTCTGATGTCATGGATATAATAAATATTTCGGAATACTGACATTATAATCAGAGATTGACTAATAATTAATAAGGAAAACATGTTTAACTGTCTATAGTATAAAAAGACTAAACCAATCGTTATCAAAATATAACCGATACACTTTGAAGGATGTTAACAGAAAGGTCGGTGTGTCACCTGGGTTATTGAATATTCATTTAAAGTAAAATATGCAATGTGAAACAATATGGCAAGTCTTTGATGTGAGTAAAGGGAATGGGTGATAAAATGGTATTTTTTTCACTGTATTTCATCCATTGAATTTATGGTTATGTTAGAATAATTCTGTCCAATTTGATAGCTTTTTAAATGCTAGGAAATAAAGATATATTTGAATATTCCGTGATAAGTTCGATTTTGTAAACCTTATTTAACTTGTATGCCTGTGTAGGTGTCTATTATTTAAATCTACTTTTTTATTGCTCCGTCGCATTTAGTATTTGAATAATGGTTTGTAACATTTTTTAACTTTGTCATCGTTTCTTATTTAGTTTATATCATGTAAGTTTCAAATTAATTGTGTATATCAACTACTCTGGACAATATGACTTAAGTTTTTTCTAAAATTTAGGTCGTAACCAAACAATTACATAGGGCAATATATGACTTTGCTGCTATAGTGTGATAAAAAACGACATACATCTAAGTTATAAATCATAACCGTTTAAAACAAATATTTAGAATTTTTTCGCAAGATAAACATAAGGAGTCCTATTTCAAATATAAAACATTTGTAACATAAAAATGACAACTGCGTGCAGCAACAACAAAAGAAAAAGAGTACTGTTCACTTAGTATGGTACTTAAACTATATAAAATATGACAATAAAATCTAAACTACACTATATTTGTTAAAGATACGTGACTTTTAACATATTTTGAAAAAAGTAAAGAACTATTTTTTTTTTTTTTTTTACTGAAAGAAAATTTGACATTTTCCGCTGCAAGTATTCTGTTTCTTTTAACAAAGTATGTGTAATGCTCTAAAGTATTATTTCTTCATAAAAATTCTCAAAATAAAAGTTTTTATTCTAGCATGCTCCCTAAGTAAGATTACTTAATAAAAGGTGTAAGTGTTTCCCGTAAAATATAAACTGAATCTTACATTCTTAATTGTATAAAAGTGTGTGTGGCGGTGTCGCCGAGTGGCTACTGCGTCGGACAATTACTCTTAGTTAATGTTATATAACTGCAGCTTACAGTTGCTTGAACAAAGCATCCTTATTATCCTATTTTAAATGTGCGTATAAGTGATATGAAAACCTTATGTTCTCGTGATTAATAAGATATAAAATGCCAAATTAAGAAGAATTCAGCCAGTTAAATGGTTGTTATAATGTTAGATCCATAGGTAGGATTTTTTTTTTCTCAATTTACCATTTTACAAGAATCTGGTAACATTTACCTTTGACTTTTCATAGTATGTAGGCTAATAGGTGTCTGCGAGAATAGTGTTCCAATTTGTCTCCCTATCTTGTTAACTAGTCTGAAAACATAGTAACATTGTTATAAATATAATTATAGTCTACATAATAATGTAAGTGTGTGTTTGGTATGAAACTAAAATAGTGCACCAATATGAGTGTCTAGCTTAGTAAGTATGTTGTTATATAAAAAATTAATTCAAGTAGATATTTAAATAAAAGCAAGACATATTTGCTATATTTACTTAATGGGCTATGCTAAGTTAAAAATGTTGTATTTTGTCATTATTCCTTATTTTAACCAAGTCTGCATTTTTCATGTAATTTTGTTGTTTTTTATGCTTCCGCTAGAACACCCTTTTCCAGATTTTTCTAAATACTCAAAACTAACGTATTATTTCACAGCAAATTAAACAGTGTATACTGAGAGGTTAATACTTGGTTGCTGCTCGGCATTATGCGATAATGACCCGGAGATGTGCATAATGGGCTGAATGAATATTACAAATATCAAATAATCTTAATTATAATATAAAAATATACAATTTTGAAGTGTAGACTACTTCGTAAATTTAGAATTCAGAACTTTGGATGTGTACTTTTTTGTTTTTTTATGTCACAAATTTAACAACCTGTTTAATGCAGAGAATGCATTGCTTGCTGGGATATCAGTTGTGATGCAAAACATGGCCGTTTTCCTTTTTGGAGATTTTCCAGCTCTTAATCAAATAAACAGTCAATGAAGACGTCAAAGAGCAAATGAGTTATTCAAATTATTCAATTCGGTTTATAGAAATGGTTGTTGACTGGTTTTAATCCACTAAAACATGCCCTGATTGGCACACGCCACGTCTTCATATCGATAATATTCAAATTACATAATAAAGGAGAAAGGTTCTGCATATAAAATTTTGTGTTAAAAAATTCAATTTAAACTTAATTTTTATAAAATTGCTTATATAAATAAATATTTTTTGACATCGGCCTAAATATAAAATATGTTTTATACTTTTCTTGTCTTTTTTAAGTTTTGTTGTAAAGCGGGTCAAATATTACCAGAAACTATAATTTTGACAAGAAAACATCACGGTCATACTAAGTGTGTACAGTAGTGTACATGAAAATAAAGATTAATTTTATTTCGCATTCACACAGGCAATCGAAACGTCACATACGACATGTTTCGATTTTCGAAATGCAAGAGTTGTTATTATGATCAAGAGCAATTGTTTTTCTTGTTCGTTGGGAGATTTTCTTGATTTTTTACTTATAACGATAGTCAATTTAGACTATTCAAGTGTATTCAAGGCATCCCTCACCATTGAATCGGTGTAATATCAAGCAATTAAAACTAAATGAAATATTCAAAATTCAAGATAAGATGTTATTTGCCTTTTTAAAACCTGCTGATTTACAACATGACTACTTATCGAGAATTTTTACTTTTGTAAACAAAATAATAAGATCTGCTATGCATCAATCACATATTTTGATATAAACTTAATTAAGATGTGTTGGAGATTAGGGTTCCGAAGATGCTCGATTATATAACCATGGAGTCTTACATTTATCTAAGATATGTTGATGATTACGTTAACACATGCCAGTCAAAATTAGTTTTTGATTTGTTTTTTAATATCGTTTCAACTATTGTGCTTTAGATCTCCTTAAGGATGTTTCATGATTTAATCTCTGTTAAGAGAAATATTTCGAGAAAACAAAAATAAGATAAATGTTTATTTTCAAATGATGTTTACTGTCAAAAACACTTTATTCATTTTCAGTAAAAGCATTAAAAATAAAAGGTTACTAAAAACATCCTATTTTAACATTCCATATCTTTATATGAATCAATTCCAATCAATAAACACACATACATGTACCTGAACAAATCTAAACTCAAATATAACACATTCTCAAGTAAATGACAAGTGAACGTTTCAATGATCACAAATGACAATATAAAAAATGGAACGCAAACAAATAATAAAATTTACTGCAGTTTCTTTACTTTTTAGCAGTCAGCGTATAAGCCCCCCTAAGATTGTAACAATTAAATCGCAAATTATGCTTTAGATATCAATGTTTTCGAATTCGTAAGATCACGTTGCAAATGGCTATGCAAAAGACGAAAAACGCGAGCCTAATATTAGCAGTTTGTTTGATGTTTAAAGTGATGGTCATCTTTGGTTCACGTTAAATATTATTTCCTTGTGAAATAAATTAATATTACTCATGGTATCTTTTTCAAAGGAAAATGGATTACATTCAATTAATTTAATTAAAAACGTAGTTACCTACAATTCGGCGTTTCCGTTTCTAAATAATTATGTTAAGGATTTTGCAATTTTAAGAAATTATATAACCACTTTTGAATTTTGTCTGATAAATAAAACAATTTTGCTAATATAATAATAACTATAGGAAAAAGCTACACAATTTTAAGGAAAATGTTACCACTATTTATTTTAAAATTTTGTTTTCTGTCAAATATACTTATGATAAAGTGCCGTTTATTCATTTAAGGTTAAAAGTAGATACATGAATAGATTTTTTATATATTAACTTATTCAATAATAAACAATCAAAGTAACTTTAATTTATTACAGATAAAATTCTGATATAACAAACACAACATTTTTATAGTAAATATACATCTGAGATAAATGGTAAATAATTGTGTTTTACATCTCAGAAAAATCGAAATAGAGTGAATGTCTTACAATTTCAGATAAAAATTGAAACTGAAACTGAAACTGTTTTATTTGCTTAAACGCCTATTTCTACATATAATACATATTCAATGGCGTTGTACAATATCACATCAGAACATTAAAAGTAATAAATAAATGTAGTTTAAGAATAATAAAACAATTAATTCTAAATCTAAATCTAAAACATGGTATCACCAATAAAAGAAAGTAATGTTATTTAAAATAATTAAAAATATGACTATACAATGTATTATTAAAGGACATGGTAAAAGACATGCAAATGTTACTTGGATAATAAATACATTGTAAAATAAGATATTCATCACAGAGTTAATGCGCAGAAAAACATTGTCTCTTAGTTTCTACACTTTACTGACTACTTAGTATAATGCAGTTTATGAATATTTTGAAACGTTCAATTAACGTTTGTTCACGGTGTGTTTAGGATATCTGATCAATTTTCATGAACATTTTGACAGGAGTGTTTTTATTCTTTATCTACATTTTGCTGGTTAAGTAAAACATACAGTCAAAAACATCTGAAAATGAAATAAATATTAAACAATAAAACATTGAACTTTTTTAGTTCTAATAAAAATGTTTGCCTTTTGCTTATACTACGTTTTCATCATTATCAAATCAGTTACAGGGAGCCCCGTTTTCCCAAATCGTTTTACACCACGGGATCATTTACAATCGCTTACGTAAACAACAGTATAAAATGATCTAATGTTTTGTAATTATTTATTTTGACGTTATAAAAACTATATTGCTAAAGCTTGAAATATTTAAATTGTAAAAATGGTATGAAGGGGGGAACCACGAGAACCTCGGAAAAAACAAGCATTTGATGTTTTAAAGTTTAAAATGATCAATTAAAAATGAATCAATCCATATATTTGTTTTAGACATACACATCTTTGCGTTTAATGAAACGAAATGTATCAGGTCACACAAACGTCCTTATTGGCTGTTTGAAAATTGTTTCTATGACCTTATTTGAAGAACAAAGACATTATGGTAAACGATTTTTCTTGACGTTTAACGCTTCCAAAAGCATGAATTTATACAAATAATGGTGCAATTTACCAAAAAAGTCAAATATTTGATGTGAATAAGAAACCAAAAAATAATTCTTTCTTTACTGCACTGTGTTTCTTGAACTGATCAAATGACTGTATTCAATCAGTTCTTAAAAGTGTCCCATGTGATTAGAATTCGTTTTAGAGATTGAGAAATTTACTCATTATTGATTGCGAGCAGGTTGGTTATTTTACCAAAAATAAATTTACTAGAACGTTTCAAAATTTAACATCTTGATTATCCTCATTTTATTAGTACTGCATCGGTTTTATAATAACTTGATTGGAATAACAATTTAATTTCTTTAAGGTCTTAAGGATATTATTTTATAAGAAATGAATTTCACGTACCTACTCAAATATACTGAATATGTAAATACTGAAACGCACACTTTTGTTCCCTGCAAAAATTAAATCAATATCATGATTATATTTAATTTTACCCATGAAATATGGAGCTATATCAGTCAATTATATATCATATTTGTTAATAAACAAATATGATATCATATTTGTTAATAAACAAATATAAAAAATAAATATGAAAATGGGCGGAGTCAAAACTCATAATTTTTGGGACTACTTTGTCAGATGATTTTCATCTCATTGACCTTGAGTAGCTTCAGCTGCTTTTTTCATTATCAGAAATTATCTGGTTATGGTTTCTGAAGCCAGTTCAAGATGGCCTTGATAAATTGTTCATTGAACCGCATTCCGCACATTTAAATAATGTATTACAGCGTGTTGTACTATTGCAAATATGAAAAATTACGTAAAACATTTTGTTTAAGGTAAAATTATATAAATAGGTTTTTTTTCATTTCATTTCATTACCCGCACTCCAAAGAGTGTCCATTGATAAGCTCAATTTGTCTTGGGTTTATTTTATTGTGACGACAGAGAAAGGGATATCGATAGAGATATCATATTCAGATGCTCGTTTATTGGGTTTTTTTCTGGAATTTCATATTTGTGAAAACAGGGAACGTAAATAACACAAAAGAGAAACACTATACAATCTGATTTATACTCGGGGGCTACGTCCCCTCGTACAAATCAGATAGCATCGTGTTTAGATATTCTTTCTATTACTATAGCAGCTTCCATTACATGTAACAACTTTACAAAATTTATCCTAGTTGTAATCATTGACATATTTAATACAATGATTTGAAATAATTGTCTACAGATTCTAATAGAAAGCAGATCA
Organism: Ruditapes philippinarum; assembly: GCF_026571515.1. Taxonomy (NCBI): domain Eukaryota; kingdom Metazoa; phylum Mollusca; class Bivalvia; order Venerida; family Veneridae; genus Ruditapes; species Ruditapes philippinarum. Next base: position 62,229 of record NW_026857522.1, on the reverse strand, counting down.
ATTGGTGCAACACAATAAGCTTAATGTAATCGTTCATATTCAATACGTATAAGCTTGAATATTTACTGTATTGGAATATATTAAGCAACGCATATGGTATCTAGATTGAAAAGTCGTTTTCATTGCCTCTAGTTTTTATTTCTTTGATTAACCCCCCCCCCCCCCCCCTTCCCCCGGTCTCCTGTCCCCTTCCCCTTTGCGGGCCTATTATTATTTTCTTTGAATTCCTAATCAGTTACAAATTATTTATCATTTAATGATTAACGTGTCGTTGCCCTGTCCTTTTAATGTTTGGGGTCCGCCTAGGCTCCTTGCCATTGGTTCTTGTTGCTGGGTCATATGGGGGTTGCGTTCATTGAACGCCGCCTTTCCTTGTTGATCTTGTTTTTCATATTTCATATGCCTCATTAAAATCTGCACTATGTTCTCATTTTATCATTACCATGGTTAAGAATCCATTCTAACATTATATCTTTATTCAGGCTTACACCTACTAGGAAATATAATTCTAATTAATATCATATATATTGTAAGTCATGTTCTCGTCGATTATATTGATAGATAAAAGAGTATACCCTCTGTTATATAATTGATAAACTAACTTGTTTATAATGTAAATATACTTGTTTTGTATGTTCAATGTTTCATAAATAAGTATTAAGTAAGATTACATTAAATGATAAAATATTGAATTCTGACAAGTTCGTGGGGTTTGTCTAATAATAAACATATCCAACTAATGCCTCTACTTGGTATTTAATATAGTTTAAAATACCTCATTTACTGTGTTTGCTTATGTAATCATTTTATGTTATTAATATAAGCTTTTCATTTGAATTGCTAGCTTTTTAACAGCGACGATAAATGCATGATTCAACTAGCTACAATGGCTGGTACATGGGTATCTGATAAAAATATTTGTATAGCAATATATAAAATCAGTTTTATAGTTTGATACCACTGATTTTATATATTGCTATACAAATATTTTTATCAGATACCCATGTACCAGCCATTGTAACTAGTATAAAGAACCCCAAATATTATAAAATTGATAATCAAATATTGCATTCTCCGGCAGATCAAGGAGAAAATGTGCATATATAATCAATTGCAATAACAAAATAAAGTATACATCATTAAGACAACACATACTTTGCATTCTTTCTAGGTGCTTTTGAGGTGTATGCGACATGTAACACTAGAATAGAAGCGTTATAAACAGATAAAAGCAAAGATAAGTTGTATTTAACAATATCAACACAGTCAATAAAATTCTTTAAATTGAACCAATGTCACAGCTCTGTTGTGTTTTATTTCAATCTTTGTGATGATAATTACAAATGTAAATACAATGAGAAATAAAAGAACATATCTTTTATTCACCTAAGTATAAGAATATATCATATCGTACATCATGGGGTTATTACGAAATTTACATTAACACAAAATAATACAGTATCCGGTCAATGAATATTACAATGCTACAAAATCATAAGAAAGAGAGAAAGAGTGGAGAATAAAATTGAAATAAAAGTTTTGAAAAATTGATTGTTATTTAGGAACACGTGGGTGGCTGGAGACGGGGGAATGCTCACTTTAAATCAACTTTAAATAAATGCTGATGTCACTCGGTAAAAGATGCTTCAAACCCATTGTTAAAAAATTATTATGAATCAAGTGCGACTTTCAAAAAAAACACGAGAAAATTAGTCCGCTAATTATGAATGAAATTCCACATAACTGTCGATTGAGTAACTACTGGTATTCGATTGGCTGTTATTAAAGATTTCAGAGTTTACCATTGGATAACTTACTGGAGCAAAGCTAAAAACAGGAATTAATTTACACTAGACTAGCCTAGCAAATACTCTGATGAATGGTGTGTGCATTTATTGTATCAAAATGACATCATTCAATAGAAATGTATTCCCAAATAAACTGTTTCAAATTGTTTTCAATTTGCCATGGTCGATTATATATCTAGATGGTTTAACTTGCACAGGCAATCAATAAAACGCAAAACACATTTCTAATTTTTTTTGGTTTTTTTTTTGTAGTAAAACAAAGAGTTTTCTGTACGTTTGCGACCAAATAACTTACAGGTCTCATAAAGATTGCATTTCTACATACATTGGAAAACTAATCCCAGTTCATGTCATTATTGTGTATTTATAACCAACAGCAGAGCTAATATTTGACAAGTGAGTTCACGCTGTCAGGAATATCAGCATGATGATAATCAAATGTCACTCTAGAGACAAATTTATATGAAGAGTATTCATGTTTAATTAGACAAGGTTGAATTGCTACCATGCATGCACAGACATAAAATTTAATGAAATAATTATTTTGTCAAATCTTTCAACAGTTTTGTTATAATATTTATGTTATTCTTGCAATAATAAAAGAACATTTTATACATATCATCAGTATTTAGACCTGTAGAAACTTATAATTGCTTATACACAATTTGTTTTTATCGTAACTGCTTCCTGTTTCCGCCCGTTAGATTACCTCAGTTTAAATAAATAAAATCAGCATTTAAACATATCCTTATTGTCTATACTGGCAAGAGCTGTAGTACTGGTACTGGTACTGCAGTACGCACTGCAGTGATTTTGCAAGAACTGGTACTGATAATGAATTTCTTAAAAAAATATTGCTTCTACTGGTACTGGTAGTGCATTATTGTCTTGAAAAGTGGTACTGCTACTGCATTACCATGCAGTACTTTGGTTTTGATAAAAATGTCATCAAGTTTTCTCATTAAGTAAAGCTGTAGATTTAATGTATTATGTTATTTTGTGAAAAAAAGTAAGTTATCAAGTCTAAAGATAATTTGCTGCAATATTCCTTCAAATTCATCATAGAAAGAAGCATCAAAGACTTGCAGAAAAAATTAAATTGACATAAACAAACTCAATTACTTTTTATCTTAAATATACTTTTACAATCTTTTATTACTTTGTATTTACTAGTACAAAAGAGCAAAATATATAAACACTTATTAATTGCTTCTATTCTAAAAACAATTTAACTTATCGTTTTAGCACCATAAAAAGTTGTTATTTACTTTGGTATAAATTGAATAGAGGTGTGAAGGTGTGAAAGGCAACAGAAGACTGTTGTGTTTTAAATGAAAGATGATGTTGACTTGTTACTAAACAATAAGATGTGACATGAATATGTGTTGTAAAATATTGTTTGTAAAAAGTATGTCGAATCATTTAAGTATTAACTTTAAAGTAAATAATGATTTTATTTCTTTGCTGAATAATGTTTGCAATTATTTTGTTTGACACTGTGTATTTATTCAAACTTTGTTGAATATATTAAAGTAATGGTACCGATACTTAATTACTTCCTCTTAAAATTACTGGTACTGCAGTACTGAGCTAAAATCTTGTACTGGTTCTGGTACTGCATAACTTGGCAAGTACTGGTACTTGTACTTAAGTACTACAACCTTAGTACTGATGCAGCTCTGATACTGGCATCATGTTCAGCACACTATTGATGAATTTTTAAAAAACAATTGACAAAATACGTGTTTCAAATCTCATTAAAATCATATCTTTACTGTAGCTCTACTTCTCGTTGCGTAGCGAAGAGTAACGGAGCGAAAACGATGATCTGATTTCAATGTAACTGACTACTCATCAAATTAAAATTACTATACGATATATGAATATACAAGACCGATAAAAAATAATAAACCAGATAAAAATTCCAAGAATTTAAATTTATTTAATTGATATACAACTACTGTAGAAGTATTTCAAGTAACAATTTTTCTAAGATGTATTGTTAAGTATTACATTTTTATCAGCAACTTTTTATTTGGAAACGTGGATCATTATACAAAAAACCTGTTTATTTCACGTAATTCAAACATTTGTTATTTCACATGGAAACTTTACAAATTTCCGTTACAGCTGACACTCCCATTAAGTAATATAAAAATCTATGTCGTAAGATCAATATTCAATTAATTTAAAATATCTGCAATTCATTTAACAGTAGTTGAAGCAATGTTCAAACTTCCCAATTAAATTTAACACAAAATTCACATTTACGGAATTAGAAGTATTATGAACAGATATAAAGATTTAGGTTAACAACATGTGTAACGGGAATTGTCATATAAATGATAAAAACAGCTGGAATAACAAGACAAAATAAATTTTAAGTAATCCCCAAGATATCAAAAAGGTTAAGTTAATAGATATTAGAAAAAAGAATAAAATTCATATAGTTTATACCAAATTAATTTCATTACATGTAGTTCATAAGCGTAGACGCCAGCAAACTATTGACTGACGTAAAAGCATACAAAACTGCTTCAGTCTGTAGATTTTACACGTTTTCTTTAGTTAACAAGAGGATCCGTTCAAATTTGATCAGTTACAATGTTAATTTTTATGTAAATTTGACGTTTTGCTTAATGATGTTGATTTCCGGTTTGAAGAAACAAGGGTATTATATCTAATAATATTTTTTATCTATTCTTTTACAATCAGAATGATTTGTGAAGAGTTTTCTTTTTATTATTAACTATTATTAAGCGACAACTGAATTATTATAACTTAAAAAATTAACTATATTTACCAAGCAAATTCGTTGAATAAATACTTGGTGGATAGATTTAAATCGATTTTGCATCAACATTATTCAAAAACACGACACATTGAGTTTAATCGTTCAATTTTCATATCAATTGGTTATGATTTTGAAATATATATTTATGCTGAAAATTTGACATCATAGTAACAACAGTCTCGTAAAGTTTACTTTTTTCAATGACACATTTCAGTAACACAGACAGCATCACTGTGTTTCTATTTCCCTAAACAATGTCTAGATTGGAAATTTGAATGTATATTTATAAGCGAAATAAAGTAAATATTTGAGAAATAAATTCACTCTTGAAGGTAAATTACTGTTATACTATCAACAACTCACTAGTGGGACTTTGATATGTATCGATATCCTTGTTAAATTAGACAGGGTTGACCTTTCACCATGCATGTACAGAAGTACAATACAAATTATGATTGTTTGTGTTCTTTTAGAATCAGTTTTATTATACTTGAAATTACACAACTGATGTAAAGTAAACATTTTATTGACAACAGTACTTTTATACCATTTATGAGATCTTTACATTACAGTAAACAAATCGTGTGTATACATTGCTTACGCAACGAATGTATTTATGCTTGTTGTTTTTGTTGTTTTTTTTTTTGCTTTGGTCTACTTATTTAAGAATATATAATCTTAACTTCGGATAAGTTATTTTATATTTGTCTTTGCAATTGAAATTAATGATATCTGATATTGCAAAAGAAATGTATACCATATATGAATGTCGGTAGTTTATTATGCTATACGTTTTCATTTCTTACTGTTTCTTGTAGTATGACTAGTAAATAGTTCGTATTAAACTGCCAAATATCGTTACTTACTTTTTAAACGTAGATGTATGGTTTTCTTAAACTTGTCATGTCAATTCATGGAACATTAAAGTTTTTCTTGTTCCTCTTTTAAAATAAATAAAACACAAAGAACTCATGGTATATCTGAGATACCCGTTTCTATGTTATATTTCTTTCATTTCGTCATTAAGATCCAAACTTTATACTGGGTATCTACATCAGCATACTGAAACTAACACGTCGTGTCATTACAATTTTGATAATACAAACTTGTCTGACTCATAAACAGTTATAAATATAATAAAAATAAGTAATTTCCTATGTGCTCTCAGAATGATACAGTTGTTATATTTTTACAACTAATGTAAATGCTTTTTAAATATATTTACAATTAAATTCAACAAAACATTTAATCTAATTTTATATACTTTGTCAAATTAACATATTTGACAAAATCCAGATAAAAGCTACTTAACAGAAAACAAAAACAATAAATATAAATACATCCCCTTAATGTACAATTTCACCTTGGCACGGTCACGTGTTGTACTACTTCAAAGATAGTATTCACTACAAAAAAAAAAACGTTTGAATTACTCTAATGTTCGAATGTATTATTGAATTAGTTGTTCACTTCAAGAACACTAAAGTTATGTAACATCATCTAGTGCACATGAACTTGGATAATGTAAATACTTATTTTTTTTGTCAGTGATATTCAGCTTTACAAATAATAAAACTTTAACCTTGGCAGGTTTTAAATATACAAATATTACTGATAGATACATTAACCCACTTCTTCATATAAACGTCTTTTCACGCCCTTACATCTCCCTACTTTGAGACCTTAAACATTTGTTTTCTTTTGGAAAATGGTGTTTAAAAAGTAATCTTTTTTTGCGCCATCTCCTATCAAATAGAAACATCAAGATTGTGCCAGAAGGAGGGGGTGTGACCCTTTTTGCTAGTGAGGTTTAAAGAAGTCAGCAGACCCCATCATCTCAAAGAAAAGTTTGGACTTAAAGGCTATAAATGGCCTAAGCTTGATCTTTAGGGCACGTGTAACCAACGCTGAAAAGCCATTGACTCTATCTCAGTCCATTGAGCAGCACTTGCAGCGTTTTAAAATCGGTTTTGCCGTGTGGAGGCTGTAAAAAGTCGTACATTCAATTAGTTCTTTCTATTCGGCTATTTTCTTGTTGGGCAGTGCCAGTATTCCTCACTTGAATACTGTTGAATCACCCTTCGGATATGTAGCCTGCTCTTTAAATTTGTCTTTTGACGTCTTATCTGTGAAATGTAGGCTTCATAACCTCTGATCCCCTTTCAAAATTCCATTTCATTTAGTTCCGTCCATTGTTTTCTCGTTTTAGGCACACACATTCTTTTACTATTGGACCATATGCCGCTTTTCAATGGCACTTACGTGTCACATTAAAGGTTCCATGATACGGATATTTCAAAATTGTACAAGTTCATGTTTAATGCTGAATTCTGCTTAAGCCGGTGCTCCAGTGAGCATTTGTGTCAAGTATTGATGCCTTTAATAGTTCATAACAATTTGAAATTGTAACAGAAAGCTTTTACATGATAACAGCCATTTTTCACAAAATGCTCAAACCTGACGAATATGTATTTTCAGTAGTTCTAGTGATGCATTGTAGTAAAACATTTTCATGTAGTATGGGCATAAAATAAGAAACCCCCACCTTTCATTTTAACTACCATGTTACATTATAATCAGGAACAATTTATGATATTGAGCAAAGTGAATACTTAAACATATAACATTACTATTTGTCTCCAAGTATTTGAATTATACGTGCTTATCAAATAAAATCAATGCTTGCAGCTGCTTAAAAAGAGTTTATGAATATAATTAAAAAAATATCTGATACAGAAATACAAGAAAATAAGATATATCTTCAACCTTATAGCTAAAATCATATTTCTCTAAGCCAGCCAATGGCTTTTGTTTCAGGAACAAAGGTAAACATTCTACAGGCACGTAAGCAGTCGTGTAAACTAATTAACTAATTATGTAAAACCTAGTTTTCATTCAACAAACTGGCAACACTTAAGCAGAAACAGGTTAAAAGACATTCTTAACCTTGCCACAGTTGCATTGAAGTTCTAATTCTAAGACAACACACTAGCTCTATTAAAGTAACTTTTTCTGATTTCGTTTGTTTTTCTAATAGATTATTATATATTTAGGAAAGGAAATTTATGGCGAGAAACATAAAATTAATATAGAATATTTCGGCTATTGCAAATAGTCACAGTTGTTGGTGTTATGCTTATGTTAGCTTAAATCACAATATTTACGTAGTTAACGTAAAGACGCGATTATTCAGAAATTACAATCACCAACATGCTTAACGCTTTTAAAGCGATAATTATTATAATGTTTATAAGGTGACCATGAGCCATTATATCATATAACTCACAAACCATACACAAATACAGGTAGGTAAAATACTTATTGTAAAGAGTTCCATTTATTTCATTACGGCCACATTTAAATGTTTATACTTTAAACCGACTATTCATTTATGTGACATGACATAAATGCAATATTCACATAATGATGCATTGCTCTAATATTAGAAAAAAAATCGGTTAGAAGTGTTAAGATGTTATATTGTCGATCCTTAAAGATCGTTCAGCACGACATTATTTGCCGTGTTGGGCTTTCTTTAGGGATTCTATATTTATCTATTTTATTGATGCTTGTGGTTATTTAGTTCTTTCTATTCGGCTAGTTTATTTGTTAGGTGGTTCCAGTATTCCTCGCTTGAACATTGTTGAATCACCCTTGGGATATGTCGCCTGCTTTTCAAATTTGTCTTTTAACGTCTTCTGTGATATGCAGGTTCATAACCTCCGATCCCCTTTCAAAATTCCATTTATTTAATTCCGCCCATTGTTTTCTCGTTTAGGGCACACATTTTTTTTATATGGGGACCATATGCCGCTTTTCATGGAATGGCACTTACGTGTCACATTGAAGGCTTCATGATAACCTCCATAAGAACACATCTACGGATGTTTCAAAATTGTACCAGTTCATGTTAAATGTTGAATTCTGCTAGGGGGCGTGGACGGTAATTTGCACTTGACAGTACCGTCCATGAAAAGGCTCAATCAAACCGAGTCTGCAATATTTTCAATTTTGCCGTGTTGGGCTTTCTTTAAGGATTGTAATTTTCTCTATTTTAAGTGTTATCATTGAAATTATATTACTATGCACGCATCATTAAGTAAACTACAATTTAATGGGTACGCATTTTCAATTTTAACGATGGATATACTTAATCATCACCATAATTGGTACGAGCTTTTCATGATTATTATTTCATGCAATTTCTCAAATAAGTTTCATGTGCATAAACAAAGCTTTATTTCTGGAAACAATCTATTCAGTACAATTAAGTCTAATTGCAAATGCTACCACAACATGAGTTGGTTTCAACAAAACCGTTAGATATGACAGATGAATGTTTATTTCTGCAAACTTATTGCACAAATGTCATTAATTAATATCCTTGAATAGACAGAAACAGATTGAATAATTGTAGGCGTTAAATAATTTATGAGTTTTATGTAATTGCATCACCCTTTTAGAGCAAATAAAAACATTTTCAAATATTGACAATCGTTTAATGAATAAATAACAAAATGAGAAGTATGATAGCGATTCGTCGTAAATATGAAAGCGTCATCATATTTTATTAAACAAAAACAATAACATCTGTGTAATACGGGCCGAAATATGTCCTGTTTTGCTTTTAAATACATTTTGATGTTTTGTGTTTTTGTATCTATGTATTTTACATATGTTGAATACTAGGTAAATGTTTAGATTAATTATTATTCTTTATACTTCATATATTGCTGTATTGCTAAATCATTGTTTTATTATATCGTTCACCTATTTAACTACTTAATTCCATATCGACCTTGTATATGCTTGACATTTAAGTTGGAATTTTCAGTGACTGAACCATCTTTTACAATTCTTAATAGTATTATACTTTATATCCTGTCTAGCAATACTGTTTGAAAAGCGAGTTCAGTGAGGTAAACGTGTTACGAGTTTGGTGAGTAAACTGAGCAATTCGTTAAGGTATAAGACATGTTAGATATAGGAACATGTGTTTATTATTTAACAATGTATTGTATATTAATATTTTTGATAGTAACATATCTTTTATATTTTGTGAGAGTAAGACTAGATTAGGTATAAAGAAACCTCTGAGCTAAATAGACGAAAAATGATTTTATTTAAATGATGTAAATAACGAATAATTAATGTCAAAATTTAATATTTCTATGAATGTATAAAGTATTTACTATTGATAAATATAATTTCTATATATTCTCATAACCATTCTTTTATTCGTACGAACCTATTATTTTGTACATAGTTTTAAAAAAAATCTGGAAACAAAATGATCCCTCGGAAGCATTAATAACAACAAAATTACATGAAAATTGCAGAATCGGTTTGTTTCAGTCTGTACATGAGGGATAATAAATAAGTGCAACATCATTCATGACCCATAGCACCGGCTTGAGCGGTACTCAATTCTCAACACTTAATATTGCTGTCACCAATGATCCCGAAGGACCAGAAAAAATTAACAACACTGAAGTGAAGTAAAGGGCCATCTCTTTACAGCTGCCACACGGCACTTGACACCTGCTGTTGTGAGTCATAACAATCTGGAAACAAAGTGATCCCTGCGAAGCATTTATCACAACAAAATACCATGAAAATTGCAGACTCGGTTGATTAATTGAATTAATTGAAGTATTTAGTTGATTAATTGAAGTATTGAACTACTAGCAGTAGTTATCTATCCGCCCAGAGCAGTCTCGCCACATTTAAATTAAGATTTAATCAACATATTTACTTTGAAGGAGAAGCAGCTTCTATGAACGTGATTCAGGAGATAAACAAAATGTTGGTAATGTGTTTATTTGTTTCCTGGTCCTTTGGGTTCATCGAATCCATAAAAGTAAGTGTTAAATATTAAATAACGCTCAATGCTGTGCTTACGGTGCGTTAGAGATTTTGCACTCCCCCATTATCTCTCATAATCAGACTGAATCAAGCCGTGCCTTTAGTTTCCATGCACTGTTTTTGTTTTGTTTTCTTCCATAGGATCTCCCCTTTTCCAGATTTTTAGTTTTCTTGAATAAAAGTCTTAAATAATAAAAGAATAAGTTTTTTTAAACCTTCCAAAGAATGAATTTATGAACGTAATCATCTCTTAACACAAAACAGTTATATTGCATGATAAACATTTTAGCAACCTCTTATATTACGATGGTGGGTTAATATGTAGCGCAAAATGAAGAATATATTTTCTTATTTAGTTTTTCGTGCATGTGTTCGTGTAAACTGTAACATGCTTGAAAGCATGTGTCTTCAAATATTACTAGACTTTCACATATCCAAACAGTCCATATCTTAGGGTTATAAAAAGGGTCAACATATCAAAAAAGTAAGGCGAATAACTGCCGGATGGATATACCATTTGCTAACATCTGAACAGAAAAATGATCGAGTAAAATGCGCTCAAACATTACTAATCCTTAATATGACGGTCGCCGTTTTTGTAATATTGTGACTGGTGATGAAAGCTTGTTTCACTATTCAACGTCAGTTGGCAAGTGAAACAATAATATTTGGGCATCTAGAAATGTTGGCGACCAGGCATTGACTAGTGTCAAGGAATTTGTCCAAGTTCCTATTTATTGAGGCCCTTCTGTCAAATCAAAGTATAGTTAAGAAAAATTGAAGAAGAAAAACACTTCAATAAAATTCTTCCTTTGACTATAATGATAGGCCTGTTTTTCTGCATGACAACACTCCTGCACACAAAGGAGCTATTGTGTTTGTTTTTCGAGAAAAGCGAGTAACATCCAACGTATTATCCAGACTTTTTCCTCATTCTAAGACTGAAAAACAACTCTGAGGTCATCGTTCAAAAGTAGAAATTAACTTGTTATTCAATACTTTAGTTATTGAAACGTATACCTAAAGAGGACTATGTAAAAACATGAATGTAAGGAGGATATTGTTGCGAAGGTTTGAAATAGAAAATTGTAAATTATTTGCTCTTTTGTTAAATTTATTGACAATATCGCATTAATTAAAAGTGCAGTTATATTTTTGACTTGTTTACTACTTACATCATTGCAATTATTTAATTCTGAATAACAAAACAACAACAAACAAACAACAAAACAAAACCCACAACAACAACAACAACAACAAACGTCGTAAAAAATGAAATACGACTCAGGTTTTGTCATTTCCGTTGTTCTTTAAATACAATGAAATATTGTATACTATACAAGAATCTTGAACTCAGCTGTAACATATTTGATGTTTGGATGTTGCCAATGCCAGATCTAATATAGAATAATATTGTGTTGCATGTGGGTAAGGCCAAAGAAACTAAAGTAGAACATCAATGTTGAACATTTTATAACGTATTATGTAAAATACATTTAATGTCTTTTAAAAGTGCACAAAAGTAGCATTTGCTGTTGTTGTGTGTGTTTTTGTTGTTGTTATTATTTTAAACACATATGTTAAATATTATGCCACAAGGTAATAATAAACTTATTCAAAGTTACAAAATAGTTTGCTAAATTGTTAAACTGTGAACATTTATGAGTATTGTCAGTCTACTTCAATATCAAATAAATTTGTTTGTAATTAATTTCATCATATTATACAATCATCTTTGGCTAATTAATGATATTAAGGATTCACAGTTTTTTATGTTTGAAAACATGTGTTCATCCGTATGTTTATGGTTTTAAAGCAAGGCAGTGTTCTTTTCATCATTTTAAGTGATTATGAAATGAATTGGAGTCGTTGTTTTTCCCGATATGAAAATGTCTATGATTACAAAGAAGAAATCCAATAAACAAGCTTGTGTACTTCAGTATTTTGTAATACATTATAGGTGGTCTCCTATTTTATTTTATCTTTATAGGATAAGCTTTCTAGTAGCTTTTTTTACATATCGCACGACATGGACACATTTGTGAATTCAAATATTTAAATAGTATGTATGTTACTTTTGCCTCCTGTAAGATTAGTTTTGTTTATCTGTCTACTATCATGACAGGAAAATATTATAAGGATCTTACACTGGCTGTCGGTAAAGACCAGAATATCTAGCCGAGCTTCCGCTAAACATATACCCAATAGCTATACCGACAGCCGGTGTTTCTTTTTTTCTGACATATCAATTACTTTAGAGCAGAATTTGTGACATTACACACTTTTTCTTATAATAGCGCATGAACTTTCAACTTCATTTATAACGGTAAAATGATCCTAAGAACGTGTGAAGATTGATTAATGTTCGCCTAAAGACTTACTTTCGATCGGCCGCGTTTTTTCAGCAATAGTAGAAATATCTTACTTTATGTGTTTCGCTAAATGGAATGCTACAAAATTATGTTTTATAAGTCATAATGTTTTACTTTCGACGCTTTCTTTTAAAGCTTATTTACATTATAATGAATGAACAGTGAAAATGTAACACGTTATATATCTTATTCAAATAAACAGATTTTAACATCTTTTAACATGAAATCAATTTTTTTTCTCCAAAAGGACAAGAAAAGTGTAAGAGGAAATACTATAATCAACACAAATAATGTGATAATTAATAAAAGGCAACATTATAATTATTTTTACTATGTCAATATAAGTTACAAGTTTTCGAGGCATATGTTGCCATTTTTATATAAAGTGAATGGGGATTCTTACCACTGATGACTGTGAATTTCGGAGAAAAGTCATAAGAAACAATCAATATGTATATAACCTGAATAAGCTATCGATCACCTTTCATACATAATATTTGGTATACCGTTTTGCAAAGTTGTACAAAAATGCTAGTTTGTCCGAACTAAGCCATTCTTTTACGATTTTGTTACAATTTGTTGACTATAACTTTACTTTTTTCAAAATCACTGGAATGTTTGTTATGTATATTTTATCAAATAAATTAGAGTCAGACATATAAATCAGAACAAGTAATAGATTCACTTTATCTTAATAGGTTTCAAGTACAACCATATTGAAATCTCTAGAATCAAAGGGTTTTTCTTTCATAAATAAAATAGTTTAATTATGATTTGTAATTACTTGTTTATATAAATTTGCAAACCTACAAAAGCTCGTTTGTAATTGTAAACGATTTTCATGAAAACAAATTTAAACCAGTTTCTGTTTATTTGTTACAGAACATGTTTATGGATGCCATTTCATCCATGTTGTCATTTCCGAAGCCCGACATATTTATTCAAAGTTTTAGTAAAACTCATTAAGGATTACAGTTTGTGTATTTTCAATCACTATTGAATGATTGCGTTACTCGAAACAAATTAATGATTTAATTAGTTGTAAGATATACTATGCTCGAATTTTATTTTTTTTAAAAAAAAAACGATAATTGCTACACAGTCTATTTGTATGTATAAATAAACATTTTTCGACTTCATTTAAAGTAGATATGTAATGTTTTGAACTTTACACACTATAGATGGTGGCAATATGAATATAAAGTGTCATTGAAAACTGGCATTTTTTTAAAGGAAATACCAACTTTTCTTGAACCTTAACAGGAAATGCAGGTTCCCATACATAGTTTATTCATTCGTTTATTCAAATTAAACATATTCAGTAAGAATTTCATGAATTTCAATACAATTCTTAGATAAATGTATTTTACCCAAAAATGAACATAGTATATATTTAATGATATCATTTTAAATTTTATTTAACATCAAGGCACAATATGCCAAAGATTTAATTAAATATTTTTCTTTAAAACGAGTAAATACGGGTAATATTCATATTATGCAAAAAACACGTACTAGGTGCTCATTGCCCGAAGAAAGTAGCGATGAATGTGATATTATGTATCATAATAGTAGCAGAAAGAAGTTGTTTTATACAAAGTATAAATAAAATATAAATACAAAGTAGTGTTTTGACCTGTATTCTGACTTACATATAAAATACTAAATCACTTAAACCTTTATACCTATTGCCAAAAAATGCAATAGAAACAAAAGATGTTTCAGTGGTAAATAACCAGCAAGTATTATTTTCTTTTTTCTTTCGAAACTATGAAAGATTTGAGAAAAAAAACACTTCTTGTGCTTAAGGGGCAATAAACTGTACAACATTTACACAAATTATGTTTTATAATTAACGGTTAGGAACATTGTTATACCATATTTAAAGTATTAAAACTATTATTAAGTCAAAATGGTAAAATGTTATGATACATGGGTAGATTTAAAAAACAATGTATGTGGGTGTTTGACTTTCTTTTGTTACAATTTTCAACATTTCAAGAATACGATTTATACCTGTACATGTATGCATATGTGAACTAGTACAGTAGAAAAACCCATTAATTAATTAATTAATTAATTAATTAAAAGGAAACCATAATACTAGTTCACTGTCAACGAAATTGTTAAAAAATTTCATTCAGTTTAAATTTAACAGAAAATGAATATGTTAAGTGGCTCTTTATTATGAAAGCGAAACAGGGTTTTTTAGATATAAGTTTTAACACTAGGTTTTGGCGGCGAACCTTAATTCAACATGGGTCGGGTGAGTAGAAGTAAACAAATATTTCAACAAACTCAAACTTTGTGTAGTATTATGGCATTCCTTCATTTGCAAGACTGACATTGAGGTGAAAGTGTAATTGTATAAGTATTTGTCATTTCCGCAATTGGAAATCAATTTATTCATTTAGGCACTCTCCAAATCAATGCTAGATAAATCTTAAGTAAATAGTTTGCCTCTTGCTGTTCAATTTGGTAAGTTTAACATGTAATCAATTTTTTGAATTTTTGTTTCTTCAAAAGTACAAGAAAACAAATTTTTGGAGAAAACGTTATTATCAACACAAATAATATGATAATTTATGAATAGCAATATAACAATTAGTTTTACTATGTCAATATAAGTTACTAGTTTTCGAAGCATATTTTGCCATCTTTACATTTAGTTAAGGATTTTCAAATCACTATAAAGCGCATCGCTATGTATAATTTGAATGCACGGGGATGCTAACCACTTATAACTGTGAATTTCAGAGAAAAGTCAGAATAAGCTATAGACCAGATTTCATACATAATATTTCGTATATCGTTTTGCAAAGTTGTACAAAATGCTTAAGTTTGTCCAAAATAAGCCTGTTACAAAGGCATCCGTATACAATAAATAAATAATATGAAAGTGGGCGCAGTCAAAACCCATATTAATGTTTTGGGACTACTTTCTTAGATGATTTTCTGTGACAGTGAGTAGCTTCAGCTACCCATTTTTTTGTCAGAAATTATCTGGTTATGTTTTCTCAAGACAGTTCAAGATGGCTGAGATAAATTGTGTACTTAACCGCATCCCGCACATTTAAATAGTCAATTTATTACTGTGTGCTGTACAATAGCAAATGGGTATCAAATGAAAGTTTACGTTAACATTTTTATTTTATTAATTTTGTAAAGGTAAAATTTAATTATACTTTTTTCATTTCTGTGAAATATGGTATACATTTTCACTTAACATGATAAAATGTATGGAATTTTATCATGTTTCTTGAAAATATATTACATAATTCACTCAAACTAAGAAATATCCTCTTTCTAATTGTTGAATATGTATTCTTTCCTGTTCAGTGGTATCAAATTAAACTGCTCTTTTATTTAAAGATATTAGATAACTTCTGTGTCACATCTACAAATGCAGGACACGGAGAAAATACTCTAAACTAGTTAAAACCTTTGTCTCAAAGTGATTAAACGTGCTTTGTAACATAAATGAAAACAGCTGCACATACAATTAACAACCATACAAATTGTATCGTATTTGTAATCATTGAGACATAGATAATATAATGATTTGAAATATTTTCTACAAATTCAAGTTGAAATTAAAGAAGATCAATTGGTGAACACATTGACAATAAGCTTAAATGTAATCGTTCACATTCAATAAAACTTATAAGCTTGAATATTTACTTATTTTGATATATTAAGCAACGCATATGGTATCTTAATTGTAAAATAAAATTTCGCTCTCATCCGGCTTATTTAATCTGCACTATGTTCTTATTTTATCATTACCATGATAACGAATCCATTCTAACATGATATCTTTATTCAGGCTTACACCTACTAGGAAATATAATTCTAATTAATATCATATATATTGTAAGTTACTGTTCTCATCGATTATATTGATAGATAAAAGAGTATACCCCCTGTTATATAATTGATAAAATAACTTGTTTATAATGTTAATATACTTGTTGTGTATGTTCAATGCTTAATATATAAGTATTAGATAAGATTACATTAAATGATAAAATATTGAATTCTGACAAGTTCGTGGGGTTTGTCTAATAATAAACATATCCAACTAATGCTTCTACTTGATATTTAATATATTTTAAGGTACCTCATTTACTGTGTTTGCTAATATAATTAATATAAGCTTTTCATTTGAATTGCTAGCTTTGCAGCAGCAAAGATAAAGGCCTGATTCAACAAGACGCGGTTAATAGTTAATAAATACAAGTGACTTTATATATTGCTATACAAATATGTCTATCAGATACTTATGTTCCAGCCTTTGTGACTGGTTTAAAGAAAACCAAATATTATATAATTAGTAATCAAATATTGCATTATCCGGCAGATCAATGAGGAAATGTGCATATATCATAAATTGCAATAACAAAATTAATTATCCATCAATAAGACAACACATACTTTGCATTCCCTCTAGGTATTTGTGAGTTGTACGCGACATGTTACCCTGAAATAAAAGCGTTATAAACAGAAAAAGACACAGATTAGCGGTATTTAACAATACCATCAAGTCAATAAAATTCTTTAAATTGAATCAATGTCACAGCTCAGTTGGTGTTTAATTACAATCTCTGTTATAATAATTAAATACAATTATAAATAAGGAACAGTAAGTAATTAACACTAGACTAGCAAGTACTCTGATGAATGGTGTGTGTATATATTTTATCAAAATGACATAATTCTATGCACATTTATTCCCTAATTACCTTTTTCAAATTTATAACCATTTGATGGATTATGCATCTAGATCGTTAAGCACATACAGGCAATTAGTATAAAGCCTAACGCATTACTATTTTGTTGTTGTTGTTTTTATTAAAAACTTATCTCGAAATACAAGTCCAGTACAGGTCGTTATTGTGTATTTATAACGAACAGCAGAGTTAATATGTGACAAGTGAGTTCACGCTGTCAGAAATATCAGTATGATGATAATTAAAGGTCACTCTGGAGACAAATATATATTAAAAGTATTCATGTTTAATTAGACAAGGTTGACTTGCTACCATGCATATACAGACATAAAATGAAATAATTGTTTTTTAAGTCGTTCAACAGTTTTGTTATAATATTTATGTTATTCTTTCAATAAGAAAAGGAACATTTTGTACACTTCATCAGTATATAGACCTATAGGAACTTTTAATTGCTTCTGAGATAAATAATGTACACAATTTGTTTTTATCGTAACTGCTTCCTGTTTCCGCCCGTTAGATTACCTCAGTTTAAATAAATAAAATCAGCATTTAAACATATCCTTATTGTCTATACTGGCAAGAGCTGTAGTACTGGTACTGGTACTGCAGTACGCACTGCAGTGATTTTGCAAGAACTGGTACTGATACTGAATTTCACTAACAAACTGTTGCTTCTACTGGTACTGGAACTGCATTATTGTCTTAAAAAGTGGTACTGCTACTGCATTACAAGGCAGTATTTTGGTTTTGATAAAAATGTAATCAATTTTTCTCATAAAGTAAAGCTGTAAATTTAATGTTTTATGTTATTTTTTGTGAAAAAAGTAAGTTATCAAATCTAAAGATAATTTGCTGAAATATTGCTTCAAATGCATCATAGAAATAAGAATCAAAGACTTGAAGTAAAAATTAAATGGAAATAAACAAACTCAATAACTCTTTAATATACTTATTACAGTCTTTTATTACTTTGTATTTACTAGTACAAAAGAGCAAAATATATAAACACTAATTCTAAAAAACAATTTAACTAATCTTTTTAGCACAATAAAAAGTTGTTATTTACTTTGGTATAAATTGAATAGAGGTGTGAAGGTGTGAAAGGCAAAAGAAGACTGTTGTGTTTTAAATGAAAGATGATTGCATTGTATTACAGTTGACTGGTTACTAAACAATAAGATGTGACATAAATATATGTTGTAAATATTGTTTGTAAATGATGTCGAATAATTAAAGTTGTAAAAATATATGTTAACTTTAAAGTAAATAATGATTTTTATTTCTTTGCTGAATAATGTTTGCAATTATTTTGTTTCACACTGTGTATTTATTCAAAATTTGATGAATATATAAAAGTAATGGTACCGATACTTAATTACTTCCCCTTAAAATTACTGGTACTGCAGTACTGAGCTAAAATCTTGTACTGGTTCTGGTACTGCATAACTTGGCAAGTACTGGTACTTGTACTTAAGTACTACAACCTTAGTACTGATGTAACTCTGATACTGGCATCATGTTCGGCACACTATTGAACATTTTAGAAAACAATTGATATAAAACTTTTTTAAAATATCATTAAAATCAAATCTTTACTGTCGCTCTACTTCCCCTCGTTGCGTAGCGAAAAGTAACGGAGCGAAAACGATGATCTGATTTTAATGTGACTGACTACTTATCAAATTAAAATTACTATACGATATATGTATATACAAGACCGATAAAAAGATAATGATCCATATGAAATTCCAAGAAACTATATTTATTTAATTGATATACAACTACTGTTGAAGTATTTCAAGTAACAATTTTTCTAAGATGTATTGTTAAGTATTACATTTTTATCAGCAATTTTTTATTTGGAAACGTGGATCATTATACAAAACAAACTGTTTATTTCACGTAATTCAAACATTTGTTATTTCACATGGAAGCTTTACAAATTTCCGTTACAGCTGACACTCCCATTAAGTAATATAAAAATCTATGTCGTAAAGTCAATATTCAATTAATTTCAAATCTCTGCAATTCAAATAACAGTAGTCGAAGCAATGTTCAAACTTCCCAATTAAATTTAACACAAAATTCACATTTACGGAATTAGAATGATTAGGAACAGATATAAAGATTTAGGTTAACACTTTGTGTAACGGGAATTGTCATATAAATGATATAAAACAGCTGGAATTACAAGACAAAATAAATTTTCAGAAATCCCCAAGATATCTTAATAAGCAAAAGGTTATGTTAATAGATATATGAAAAAGAATAAAACTCATAAAGTATATACCAAATTAATTTCATTACATGTAGTTCATAAGCGTAGACGCCAACAAACTATTGACTGACGTAAAAGCATACAAAACTGCTTCTGTAGATATTACACGTTTTCATTAAATAATAAAAGGATCCGTTCTAATTTGATCAGTTACAATGTTAATTTTAATGTAAATTTGACCTTTTTGCTCGAGGATGATGATTTCCGGTTTGAAGAATCAAGGGTATGATATCTAAATATATTTCTTATTTATTCTTTTAAAATCAAAATGTATAATAGAGAGTTTTACTATTCATTATTAACTATTATGCAGCGATAACTGAATACAGTATCATTTATTATAAATGACGAAATGAACTATATTTACCAAGCAAATTCGTTGAATAAATACTTCTCTAGCTTTGTTCCCGTAAATAAACTCAAAACAAATCATTTATACAAAACAGTTATTTCACAATTTCTCATTTTCTCTTCGTTTGATCACCTCTCTGTGATAGAAATCATAATTATATTAAATGTGTGTTTTTATCTAGAAAGGCGGAAATGATATTGTTAGGATCATGTTTTTTGATAAGAATAATAAGAAGTAAATCTTTGCAAATATTAACTTTATCATATTACATTTTGTCTATTCTATATAAAAGATGTTATTTAGGCACATTGTGTATTTTCATTTATATAGTATAATTGAAAAAAAAAATATCTTTAAAGTGACATCATGCTCATTTTTTCTGTTGTAAGGGTGAATTGAATAAGATATAATTAATATTTCGGAATACTGACATCTTAATCAGATATTGACCAATACCCAATTATTAAAAATGTAAAGGAAAAAACATAAAACTTACTAGAATTTAAAAAGACTAAACTAATCGTTATCAACTTAAAACAGATACACTTTGAAGGATATTATAGAAATTTCGGTGTGTCACCTGGGTTATTGAATATTCATTAAAAGTACAATATGAAATTTGAAACATAATAGCCAGTCTTGGATGTAAGTAAAAGGAATTGGTGATTAAATGGTATTTTTAATCACTGTATTATAAATATAAATGAAAGAACAAAACGCAAAATTAATAACATCTTATTCGTCATACTGATTTTACAGAATATATTATCAGCCAGTGTAAACTTTAACTTCCGGATATACTTTGATATTTAAGCCAATGATATAACCTACTAACTACACACGGATTTAGTGAGATGTTCTTGTCTGAAATCCGTCTCAAGTCACGTCAAACTTACAGTAGTTATCTGCAGTGTTTATTTTTGCATGATTAATCTGATGTCCGACTATACTCTGCAGTCAAGTGTAATACATACTCCATTTTAACCGCGCAGTTACCACACGGTTACGGTAACCAGCCCGGTAACCTCTCGGTAAGTGATTGTATAAAAAATATCTTAATAATTCCTCTACTCTACTTGATATTCACAAAGCTTTTAATACTCAATGAACTGAGTTTGCTTCATGAAGGCATTTGATACTACTAATAATAATAAGCCTCTCATTTGCTTTATTAATTCTTCAGTCAAACCAAAAACAAGTTATGATGATTTATATATCTGCACTAAACATACATGTATTACTATATACGTAAAGTGTTCGTGGATATGTTCGAAATGAGATTAATGATTTACACTCTATGGCGAATACACTTTAATGAGATTGTTTTATCGATTATGCATTAAAATTTTTCAACAAGACGACTCATTGAGCTAAATCGTTCTTCTTTCATATCAATTTGTTATGATTTTGAAATACATATTTTTGCTGTATTTTTGACATCATGGTAATTACAGTCTCGTAAAGTTTACTTTTTTCAATGACGGTAACACATTCAGCATCACTGTGCATCTATTTCCCTAAACGCTGTCTAGATTGGTAAGTGGAATGTATGTTTACTAACGAAATGAAGAATATATTTGACAAGTGAATTCACTGTGTAGGATATATTAGTGTAATACTATCCACAAGTCACTCATGGGACATTGATATACATGGACATTCTAGTAAAATTAGACAAGGTCGACTTGCTACCATGCATGTACAGAAGTATAATACAAATTATGATTGTGTTGTTTTAGAATTAATTTTATTATACTTGAAACTACACAACTGATGAAAAGCAAACATCTTTGAAGCTTCAGCAGTACTTTCATATCATTTAAGATACCTTGTTTGTATACATTGCTTACGCAACAAATGTTTTATGCATGTATTTGGTTTCTTTAAATAAATGTTGTATTTTTTTTATTATAGCGTTTTAAAATCTTAACTTCGGATAAGTTACTTTTATGTTTTTATTTGCATTTATATTTAATATTGCAAAAGAAATGTATAGTTACCATATATTAATTTCGGAACTTACTTCCGTCAGTTTATTATGCTATAAGTTTTAATTTCTTACCGGTGTCTTTATACACTTGTAAATAAGGCTAGTAAATAGTTCGTATCCAAAACTGTCAATATCGTGATTTACTTTTTTAAAGGTAGATGTGTGGTTTTCCCTGAAACGTGTCATGTCAAGTAATGCAAAATTAACTTACAATATTGTTTCCTTTTAAATAAATAAAACACAAATAACTCATGTTAAAATCTGAAAACTACTTCGTTTCTACATGTTCTATGTAATATTTCTTTCATTTCTTCAATTTGATTCAAAAGTTATACTGGGTATCTACAAAAGCATGTTAAAACTAACACGTCTTGTCATTACATGTACAATGTTGTAAATACCAACTTGTTTGTCCCATTAACAGTTATAAATATATTGAAAATAAGCATTTTCTATGTGCTATCAGAATAATACAGTTGTTATGTCTTTATAATAAAAGCGTTTTAGATGTATTAAAGATTAAAGTCAAAAAAACATTCGATCTCATTTTTATATGCTTCTAAGTCTATTATAGATAATTCAAATGTGGTACATCGTAAACTGTGTCAAATTAACCTATTTGACAAAATCCAGATATAATCTAGTTAATAGAAAGCAAGGACAAAAAACATAAATACAACTGTCTTAATGTACAATTTCACCTTGACTCGGTTACGTCTTGTTCTACTTCAAAGATAATCTTCACTACAATAACATCGTTTAAATTACTCTAATGTTCGAATGTATTATTGAATTACTTTTCACTTTAAGAACACTTAGGTTATGCAACATTATCTAGTGCACATAAAATAGGATAATGTAAATACTTATATCTTTTCGTAAGTTGATATTCAGCTTACAAATAATAAAACTTTAACCCTTGCAGGTTTTACATATACAAATATTCCTGACAGATAGATTAACCCACTACTTCATATAAACGTCTTTTCGCGCCTTTTCATCCCCTTACTTTGAGGCCTGGACACTTGTTTTCGTTTGAGAAATGATGTTTAAAACGTAATCATTTGTTTTGCGCCATCCCCTATCAAATAGAAACATCAAGAGTGTACCAGAGGAAGGGGTTGTGCCCCCTTCTGCTTGTGGGGTTTGAAGGAGGCAGCAGACCCCATCATCTCCAAGAAAAAGTTTGGACTTGTAAAAGGCTTTAAATGGCCTCAGCTCGAACCTAAAGGGCACGTGTAACCAACGCTGAAAGCCATGACTAATCTCAATCCATTGAGCAGCACTTTGAAATCAGTTTTGCTGTGGGAAGGTTGTAAAAAGTCGCCCCGTACATTCAAAATAGTTCTTTCTATTCGCTTTTTTCTTGTTGGGTGGTTCCAGTATTCATCACTTGAATACTGTTGAATCACCCTTAGGATATGTGGCCTGCTTTTTAAATTTGTCTTTTGACGTTCTTATCTGTGTGATATATGCAGGCTTCATAACCTCTGATCCCCTTTCAAAATTCCATTTTATTTAGTTCCGCCTATTGTTTTCTCGTTTAGGGCACACACATTCTTTTACTTGGGGACCATATGCCGTTTTTCATGGAATGGCACTTACGTGTCACATTAAATGTTCCATGATAATGATGTTTCAAAGTTCAAAATTCTATAAGTTCATGTTAAATGTTTCATTTCGCTTCAGCCGGTGCTCCAGCGAACAGTAGTGCCAAGTATTGACGCCTTTTATAGTTTCATAGCAATTTGAACTTGTGACAGGAGGCTTTTACATGAAAACAGCCATTTTTTACAAAATGCTTATGCAGTAATTAGTTAATTGTAAAAAGGTATCGTTTGTAATGATGAATACTCTATTTAAATAATGTTTGAAACTTTTAAATAAATGGCAAGTGAGAATACAACGAAGAAAGGCAAAATTAGTGAGTTTCTTTAATGAACACGAGAAAATATCAAGACAACGAAAAAATTAAGTTTTTTGACTTTTATTGAACCTGTACAACAGACAAGATTTTCAAAATGGAAAAATAACACCAATTTGCATAGGATTAATCAACTTGTACCACATCAAATGATGTTAACTGACATTTATGTTTTTCAGTAGTACTACAACCACCTTCATTTTAACTATCATGTTACATATAATCAGAACAATTGATGTATGGAGCAAAGTGAGTACGATAACATATTACATTACTATTTGTCTTTGTAGAAAAGCTCCAAAGATTTGAATTATACGTGCTTATCAAATTAAATTAACGCTTGCAGGCTGCGGAAAAAGAGTTTAAGTAATTAAGAAAATATCTGATACAGAATGTACAGAACATAAGATATATCTTCAACTTTAATAACTAAATCATATTTAACTAAGCGCCACGCCAATGACTATGTTTCAGAACAAAGGTAAACATATCTCTGGCCACGAGCAGTTATGTAAACTAATTAACTTATTATTGTAAACATGTTTCATTCAACAAACAGACAATGCTAAAGCAGAAACAGTTACAGGCATTCTTAACCCTGACACAGTTGCATTGAAGTTTCTCAATTTAGACAAACAACTAGGCTTTATTTAGAGTTACTTGTTTTGTTTCTTATAGATTATATATATTTGGAGGGAATTTAGGGTAAAAAAAGAGTAATGAAAACATAAATATGAAATATTTGGTCTATGGAAGTAGTCGAAGAGTTGTTAGTACTTATGCAGCCTTTTATCAAAAATTTTTACAACTAAGCGTTTAAACGCGATTATTTAGAGATACAATCACTTCATCTAAAACTATTAATGCGATAAGTATATATTAATAACGGATGGCAAAGAGCATTATATCATCGTACTCACAAACATACACTTATAGATAAAATACTAATGGTAGAGTTCCTACCACATTTAAATATTAAAATTTAAACCGACGTATTATTTATGTTGACCTTAAAAAACATAATGCCCCCAGTGTTCACTTATGATGCATTGTCTATATTAATCGTTCAAAATATTGGGAAGAATAATTGGCTAGAAGTGTGAAGTGTTATCATTGAACTTAAATTAAAATACACGTATCATTAAGTAAACTTCATTTTAATGGGTTCGCAGTTCAATTCAAGTGATAGATATACTTATCATTCACAATAATTGGTACGAGCTTTTTATGATTATGATCTTATTATGCAATTTTCTCAAATAAGGTTTATTGCATTAAACAAAGCTTTTATTTATGGAAACAATTTATTTATTGTAATAAAGTTAATTGCATATGCTACCACACATGATTTGATTTCCACAAACCCTTTGATTACGACTGATGAGATGTTTAATGTCTGCAAACTTATTGCACACATGTCATTTATTAAATGCCTTGAATAGACCAGAAAAAGATGAATAATGTAGGCGTGAAATAATTTATGAGTTTAGTATGGTTGCATCACCCTTTAGAGCAAAGTGTAAAACATTTTCAAATATTGACATTCTTTAATGAAATAAAATAACAAAATGAGAGTATAATAGCGATTTCGTCGTAAATATGAAAACTATCATATGTATTAAACAAAAACAATGACATATGTATAGCAGGGTCCGATTTTTTTTTTTTTTTTTTTTGCTTTTTATTTTACGCTGGTTGGTTTGTGTTTTTTATTCATGTTCGTATTTTTATTTATGTGAATATTCTTCGACGCGGAGGTTTAAGGGGATTTGGTTTCGATAGTGTAAGGAGGAATCTTCTGTGGGTTAATTAATTATGTTTTACCTGTAGGTAATGTTAGGATGATGAATGAGTTTTTACTTCATTAATTGCTGTTTTGCAAAATCATTGATTTTTATCACATCGTTCACTTATTTTTACTACTTAATTCCAGTTCGACCTTTTAATGTTTGACATTAAGATGGCATTTTTCAGTGACTGAAAATATTTTACTTACTTCTCCTCATTAACACTTAATATAACAAGTATTAGATCTAAATTCTTAAAATTGTATTTTACTTACTTTCTTGTTTAACAGCACAAGTTTGGTTTTTTTTGAAAAAAGCGCGTTTCAGTGAGTAGAAAGTTGTTGTGGTTACAGACGACTTAAGTTTGGTGATAACTGAACAAATTCGTTACGTTATATATTATAGGACCATGTTTTTATCTGAAACACGGTATTGTATATTTATATGTTCATAGTACCATATCTTTATTTTTTGAGAGGTATGACTAGATTTGGATAACGGTACCTCTGGTATTTCGTACTTATTAGAACCATTTTTCATTCTTATATCTATGATTGATGATTTATATTTTTACGTTGATGAATAATCAAAAACAGTGATGATTAAATAAAGTATTGAATAGTAGTAGTAGTATATATATCGCCCAGAAGAACACTCTCGCCACATTTAAATTAAGATTAAATCACTATTTTTAATTAAAAAGCATACGAGCTACTAGTTTTCGTGTTTTAAAGAGATAAAAAATGTAATGGACAATATGTTTTTTCTGGTCCTTCGGTTCATTAAATCCAGAGCATTAAGTGTTGAATATTAATAATGCTCAATGCGGTGCTTACGGTGCTTAGAAATTTTGCACTCCCATGATATATCTCACATAATCAGACTGAAACAAACCGAGCCTTTAGTTTTCATGTACTATTGTTGTTTTCTTTCTTCCCGTAGGATTTCCCCTTTTTCAGATTTTTAGGATTTTCTGAATAAAAGTCCTTTTCTGTTTTTAAAAAGAATTAGTTTTTTTTCAAACCACTCAAAAAGAATGAATTTATGAAACTAATTCATCTCCTAACACAAAACAGTTTCATTGCATGATTAACTTTTTAGCAACTTCTTTAATAACGAAGGTTAGTAAATATGTAACGCAATATGAAGTATATATTTTCTTATTTAGTTTTTTATGCTTGTGTTTTGTGTAAACTATGATATGCTTCAAAGCATCGTGCCTTTAAATAATTACTAGACTTTCACATATCCCAGGACTGTCTTTATCTTAGGGATATCGAAAGGATCAATATATACGTACCTGGTATCACTGAAAGTTAGGCGAATAACTGCCAGATGGATATCCCATTTGCTTACATCTGGACAGAAGAAGAATTAAGTAAAATGCGCTCAAACCTACCTGAAAAGGTCTTCGTTTTTTCAAATATTGTGACTGGTGATGAAAGCTTGTTGTTTCACTATTCAACGTCAGTTGGCAAGTGAAACAATCATATTTTGGGCATCTTCAGTGTCAAATATGTTTGTCCAATTCCTATTTATTGAGGCCGTTCTCGCAAATCTAAGTATAGTTCTGTCAAATCTGTCAAGAATAGTTTAAAAAAACCTTCAATGAAATTCTTCCTTCGACTCAAATGAAAGGTCTGTTTTCCTGTATGGCAATGCTCCTGCACACAAAGGAGCTATTGTGTTTTCTTTTCGAGAAAAGCGAGTAACTGTCCCTAAACATCCATTGTATTATCCAGACCTTTTTCCTCTTTCTTAAACATCTTGCAGGTCATCGCTACAAGAAATAGAAATGAATTTGTTATTCAATTTTTAGTTATTGAAAGGTTTACCTCAAGGAGGACTATGTAAAAAGCATTTAAAAATGGATTAAACGTCAGAAACTGTGTTAATCTGTTAGGAGAATATTTTTTGCGAAGGTTTGAAATAGAAAATTGTTAAATATTTGCTATTTTAAATTTATTGACAATATTGACAATATTGCATTGATAAAAAGGTGCAGCCATGTGTTTGACTTGTTTTACTACTTGCATCATTCAATTATGTCATTCTTAAAAAAATGAAAACACAAACAAAACAACACAAAACAACAACAACACAAAAAACAACACAAAAACAACAACAACCAAACGTCGTAAAAAAATGAAAATACGACTCAGCGTTTTGTCATTTCCGTTGTTCTTTAAATACAATGAAATATTGTATACTATTACAAGAATCTTGAATTCAGCTGTAACATATATTTGATGTTCTGTATGTTGCCAATGCCAGATCTAATATAGAAAAATATTTGTGTTGCATGTTGGTAATGCCAAAAGAAACTAAATAAGAACATCCATGTTTAACATTTTATAACGTATTATGTTAAATACATTTTGAAAGTCTTTTAAAAGTGCACAAGCATTTGCTGTTTTTGTATGTGTTTTTAATGTTGTTATTGTTTTTTAATACATATGTTAAATATTATGCCACAAGGTAACAATAAACTTATTCAAAGTTACAAAATAGTTCGCTTTATTGTTTAACTGTTAAAATTTATGATAAAGTCAGTCTACTTCAATATCAAATAAATGTGTAATTAATTACAACATATGATACAATCATCTTTGGCTAATTAATGATATTAATAATTCACAGTTTTTATGTTTAAGAGCATGTGTTTATCTGTATTTTTATGGTTTTAAAGCAAAGCCGTGTTCCTTTCATCATTTTAAGTGATTATGAAATGAATTGGAGTCGTTGTTCTTCCCGATATGAAAATGTCTTTGCTTAAAATGAATAAATCCAATAAACAAGCTTGTGTACTTCAATATCATGTTATGCATTATAGGTGGTCTTCTTATTTATTTTATCTTTATAGAAACAAATGCGTACTAGCTACTAGATACATATCGAAAGACGCAGAAATATTTGTGAATCAAAGATTTATTCAAATATTATTGAGAAAGTATATTGTTTTTGCCTCCTGTAAGATAAGTTTTGTTTATCTGTCTACGGTCGTGACAAGAAAATATTTTTTCAAGATATATGAAATCAACTTGAATCTTACATACATTTTGTAAGTACAAAAACGATGTTAACATGTTACACGTTGTATATGTTCAGAGATAAGTATCCTGAATACTAATTTTGTACTTTACGACTTATTAACACATAAATATCTATAAGGTTGATTAATTGGCGCTTAAAGTCACTTTTGATCCGTCCGGTTTAATTTTGGCAACAGTAGGAATAATTTAATTTTATGTGTTTCGCTACATGTAATGCAACACGTATCTTATAAATCATTTCTTTGCACTTCATCGTTTTACTTTAAGGCCTATTTTCATTATAATGACTGACTAGTGAAAACAATGTACTATCTTAAGCGTTACTATTCTAAGGGTTTTGCCATCTTTCAATCTTGACAAAACCACTCATCCTTTTACGTAAGTTTTCAAAATATGAACTGACTGAATAGCTTGCAATGCAAATCATGATTATACAAACACAAATGTGCTTGCTTATATTGCTTTACATTGGTAGATTTAATTGCAACCAGTAGGCTACGGGTACCCTGAGATTCAGGCGTTGATAAATTTTGCTGATTTATAACATACTTTTTGCTTAGTCATAACATACGAGCTATTTCGTATTCGTTCGTGTTTTTGATGGTATTAACGACTTGGAGAACAGGAGCACAAACAATATTCGACAAACTGAAACCCTGGCTAGGCTTAGCGTTAAATAACATTGTATGCGGATGTTTGAAAATCCAGCCACACGAAATGACATTTATCTATGGACGCTGCTCTTATTCAGTTGTGTATAACACTGAACTCGAATGCTCAGTATGTATAATAATTTTATTTTGTTACACTTTTAAACATTTCAAAAACACAATGTATACTCGTACATGTATATGCTACTCGTATGTGAAATAGAAGTCACACATTTTAAGGCATTCTGATAAGAATATTTATTGATAATTTGTTGACTATAAGTTTACTTTTATAAATCCCGCAGGAATGTTTGGTCTGTATATTTTTTCAAATGAATTAGAGTCAGACATATACAAATCAGAACAAGTAATAGATTCAGTTTATCTTAATAGGTTTCAAGTACAACCATATTGGAATCTCTAGAATCAAAGGGTTTTTCTTTCATAAATAAAATAGTTTAATTTTGATTTGTAATAACTTGTTTATATAAATTTGCACAACCTACAGCAGCTCGTTTATAATTTTAAACGATTTTCATGAAAATAAATTTGAACCAGTTACTGTTTACAGAATATGTGTGTGGATGCCATTTCATATGTGTTATCATTTTCGAAGCCCGACATATTTATCCATCGTTTCAGAGTTCCAGTTTGTGTATTTTGACACTATTGAATGATCGAGTTACTCTTTACAAATTAATGATTTCATGATTTAAGACTTACAATGTTAAAATTATCATTTTAAATTTAATTTATCATCAAGGCCAAAGATTTAAATCAATATATTTCTTTAAAACGGGTAAATATGTATTCATATTATACTAGATGCTCATTGCCCGAAGAAAGTAGTGATCGATGTGATTTTATTTGTCATAATATTAGCAGAAAGATTTTTTTTTTACAAAGTATAAAAATGAATACAAAGTAGTATTTTGACCTGTATTCTGACTTACATACATACATATAGAATACTAAATCACTTTAAACTTTATACCTGTTGCCAAAAAAGCAATAGAAAAAGCAATAGAAACAAAGGATGTTTCATTGGTAAATAACCAGCGAGTATTATTTTCTTTCGAAACTATGAAAGATTTGAGAAAAAAAACACTTCTTGGGCTTAAGTGACAATAAACTGTACAACATTTACACAGTTATGTTTTATAATTCACGGTTAGGAACATTGTTATACCTAATCAAAGTATTAAAACTATTATTAAGTCATAATGGTAAAATATTATGATAAAGGCAACAATATGTTAAAAGGTATATTATTGATGATCCACGAAGAAGATGTATAAATGAGTTACATATATCTAATTTTAAAACTACGTTTACATTTCATCTTAAACATAATTTCTTTATCTCAAGTGCACGATCTCAGTAAATAAGGGAATTCGTTTAACT
Organism: Ruditapes philippinarum; assembly: GCF_026571515.1. Lineage (NCBI taxonomy): Eukaryota > Metazoa > Mollusca > Bivalvia > Venerida > Veneridae > Ruditapes > Ruditapes philippinarum. The sequence goes on along the minus strand of NW_026857522.1, from coordinate 31,219 downwards.
GGATATGAAAATATTATATAATTAAAGTTATTTTATTATTATTTTAGAACGCAGTTCTATTATTTTCTTTGCAGGTGGTCTCATTTCAAACAAGATGTTTTATAATAACCTTGACAAGGAATGATACTTTCTGTACTTCAACTAGCTACATTTTCAATTTCATCTGGAAATTTATATAATATATACAATATTGTATAACTGTTAATGCCTGAGAAGATAATAACATATTTTCGTCTTTATTTCCATTCTTCGGTAACGCATGTTAATCGTTAGTCACATATTCAACATGAGATGGTTACTAGGGGCTTTGTGAGTCAATTGAATATTGTCAAATTAAGCAGTATTAGATTTGTTTGTTCTTAGTAAAAGAAAAATATATGATCAAAACAATTTTTATTATGTTTTGATTGACCGCCATAATGTTCGTCGTGACAATATGTATAATTTTATATCTGCTCACAAATGTAAAAAGTACATTTCCTTAATTCCTGCCTGTATATTTATGTAACAAATAAAAAGAAATCAGATCTTTATATTCATCCATTGAAAACCATGACGTATTAGCACACTTATATTCAAAGTATGTTTTTCAATTGTATATGTTATGGTTTTCCAACAAAACAGAAAAAGTATTATCAAAACAGGTCATATCAACGTAATGGAAAGTTACTATTGCATGGAATGAAAAACATCAAATGAATGTGAAATAAGTCAAAATGTATGCACGTCTTTTTGCTATTTGCTGTATTGCTGATCTCATCTGAACAGTCGGAGCTGTCAGAAACATGTTTTACCGGAAGATTTCAGTGTGCTCGAAAGATTACAAAACAACAAGAAGGTATTTATTTCAAAGAATTACTTACAGAAGTTACCTAAGAAGGTTTTATCATTTTATAACATACATTCAAGACGAGATACCGGAAAAGAAAAGACGTCTTAAGAGTTTTAGTATTGTCATATGTTAAGGAAATACGTTCACTGTCAAAGAAATAATAACGTTTCGTTTTTAGTAGTACCTATTGCTACCTAAAATGTATCAAAACTGTATCACTTTTAGTTTGAAAAGTTCAGCCTAGTACAGATAAGGCTGATACATAGTGGATTATTTTTCTTTTCCTCACAAAGTGCATGCTTTTTCTTTACAAAAGGCAAAGTACAATCTCAGATGAAATATTTATTTATAATATACCAATCTTTATGCGCCCGTCCGTTTAGGTTGTTACGTGTATATATATCACTTGAGGACAAGAATATTTCAGACAACTGATTGTTATTAAAAGCTTAGTTCCTTGTAAACACTGTATAAAAAGAGTGCAGCTTTATTAATTATTCTAAAACGAACAAAAGAAGATCGTTTGTTAATAATAAATAAACGCCCTCTCTTCACGTTTGCAACGCTCATTATAATCATTCGAAAACGATCTTTTTTTATTATTATTTTTAAACACCATATTGATATTGTATCATTAGACTCAATAACTCAAATCTGCTTTAACAGTAGGTAAGTGAATTATTTTGCCATATTTGACGAGTTCAATTTCAAATATTATAGCAATGTGGCTTGCGTGGCTTAAGTATAAAGAACGTGTCTAATACTGGTTGTAGCACCTTTAAATTTTCTGTTCCAGCGGTTGAGCTCAATGACCCCGTCTGTTTTCCATTATCATATATATGGATTATGCAAAACAATAAAAAAAGATTATATTTAATATACATTTTTATTCTGCCTATAGCTATGTTTGTAATTACAGCATGACTTATTAAGATAACTTGGTATATTTCGAAGACAATGGATTTGAAGATTTAGCTACCTGGTAACATTTTCATCCAGGTAATATTTCAATAAATATTGTTGTCATTGTTGACTTATTATAAATGAACATGTTTCAGTTTTCTATTGAAAAGGTTATTGTATAATTGTTGAGGTTGTATATGATACGAAGGAAATTAATTTCGCTTACATTTGTATATTCTTTTTTTTATAAAGATTTGAAAATCAACATCTTGATTAAAATGGCAAACATTTCAATTTTACCTGAATCAAACGGCACAGCAAACATTTTTAAAATGAGAGGATAAGACGAAATAGTATTCTTACCACATTATATGACTTTGTATTTTTCTCTTTATTATAAAACAGGCAACGTATAACTGCCAGATGGATATCCCATTTGCTTACATCTGGACAGAAGAATTAAGTAAAATGCGCTCAAACCTACCTGAAAAGGTCTTCGTTTTTCAAATATTGTGACTGGTGATGAAAGCTTGTTGTTTCACTATTCAACGTCAGTTGGCAAGTGAAACAATCATATTTGGGCATCTTCAGTGTCAATATGTTTGTCCAAATTCCTATTTATAGAGGCCGTTCTCGCAAATCTAAGTATAGTTCTGTCAAATCTGTCAAGAATAGTTTAAAAAAACCTTCAATGAAATTTTTCCTTCGACTCAAATGAAAGGTCTGTTTTCCTGTATGGCAATGCTCCTGCACACAAAGGAGCTATTGTGTTTTCTTTTCGAGAAAAGCGAGTAACTGTCCCTAAACATCCATTGTATTATCCAGACCTTTTTCCTCTTTCTTAAACATCTTGCAGGTCATCGCTACAAGAATAGAAATGAATTTGTTATTCAATTTTTAGTTATTGAAAGGTTTACCTAAGGAGGACTATGTAAAAAGCATTTAAAAATGGATTAAACGTCAGAAACTGTGTTAATCTGTAGGAGAATATTTTTGCGAAGGTTTGAAATAGAAAATTGTTAAATATTTGCTATTTTAAATTTATTGACAATATTGACAATATTGCATTGATAAAAAGTGCAGCCATGTGTTTGACTTGTTTACTACTTGCATCATTCAATTATGTCATTCTTAAAAAAATGAAAACACAAACAAAACAACACAAAACAACAACAACACAAAAAACAACACAAAAACAACAACAACAAACGTCGTAAAAAAATGAAATACGACTCAGGTTTTGTCATTTCCGTTGTTCTTTAAATACAATGAAATATTGTATACTATACAAGAATCTTGAATTCAGCTGTAACATATTTGATGTTTGTATGTTGCCAATGCCAGATCTAATATAGAAAAATATTGTGTTGCATGTTGGTAATGCCAAAGAAACTAAATAAGAACATCCATGTTTAACATTTTATAACGTATTATGTTAAATACATTTTGAAAGTCTTTTAAAAGTGCACAAAAGAAGCATTTGCTGTTTTTGTATGTGTTTATAATGTTGTTATTGTTTTTTTAATACATATGTTAAATATTATGCCACAAGGTAACAATAAACTTATTCAAAGTTACAAAATAGATCGCTTTATTGTTTAACTGTTAAAATTCATGAATAAAGTCAGTCTACTTCAATATCAAATAAATGTGTTATTAATTACAACATATGATACAATCATCTTTGGCTAATTAATGATATTAATAATTCACAGTTTTTATGTTTAAGAGCATGTGTTTATCTGAATTTTTATGGTTTTAAAGCAAAGCCGTGTTCCTTTCATCATTTTAAGTGATTATGAAATGAATTGGAGTCGTTGTTTTTCCCGATATGAAAATGTCTATGATTACAAAGAAGAAATCCAATAAACAAGCTTGTGTACTTCAGTATTTTGTAATACATTATAGGTGGTCTCCTATTTTATTTTATCTTTATAGGATAAGCTTTCTAGTAGCTTTTTTTACATATCGCACGACATGGACACATTTGTGAATTCAAATATTTAAATAGTACGTATGTTGCTTTTGCCTCCTGTAAGATTAGTTTTGTTTATCTGTCTACTATCATGACAGGAAAATATTATAAGGATCTTACACTGGCTGTCGGTAAAGACCAGAATATCTAGCCGAGCTTGCGCTAAACATATACCCAATAGCTGTACCGACAGCCGGTGTTTCTTTTTTTTCTGACATATCAATTACTTTAGAGCAGAATTTGTGACATTACACACTTTTTCTTATAATAGCGCATGAACTTTCAACTTCATTTATAACGGTAAAATGATCCTAAGAACGTGTGAAGATTGATTAATGTTCGCCTAAAGACTTACTTTCGATCGGCCGCGTTTTTTCAGCAATTGTAGAAATATCTTACTTTATGTGTTTCGCTAAATGGAATGCTACATAATTATGTTTTATAAGTCATAATGTTTTACTTTCGACGCTTTACTTTAAAGCTTATTTACATTATAATGAATGCACAGTGAAAATGTAACACGTTATATACCTTATTCAAATAAACAGATTTTAACATCTTTTAACATGCATCATTTTTTTTTCTCCAAAAGGACAAGAAAAGTGTAAGAGGAAATACTATAATCAACACAAATAATGTGATAATTAATAAAAGGCAACATTATAATTATCTTTACTATGTCAATATAAGTTACAAGTTTTCGAGGCATATGTTGCCATTTTTATATAAAGTGAATGGGGATTCGTACCACTGATGACTGTGAATTTCGGAGAAAAGTTATAAGAAACAATCAATATGTATATAACCTGAATAAGCTATCGATCACCTTTCATACATAATATTTGGTATACCGTTTTGCAAAGTTGTACAAAAATGCTAGTTTGTCCGAAATAAGCCATTCTTATACGATTTTGTTACAATTTGTTGACTATAACTTTACTTTTTTCAAAATCACTGGAATGTTTGTTATGTATATTTAATCAAATGAATTAGAGTCAGACATATATAAATCAGAACAAGTAATAGATTCACTTTATCTTAATAGGTTTCAAGTACAACCACATTGAAATCTCTAGAATCAAAGGGGTTTTCTTTCATAAATAAAATAGTTTAATTATGATTTGTAATTACTTGTTTATATAAATTTGCAAACCTACAAAAGCTCGTTTATAATTTTAAACGATTTTCATGAAAACAAATTTGAACCAGTTTCTGTTTATTTGTTACAGAACATGTGTGTGGATGCCATTTCATCCATGTTGTCATTTCCGAAGCCCGACATATTTATTCAAAGTTTTAGTAAAACTCATTAAGGATTACAGTTTGTGTATTTTCAATCACTATTGAATGATTGCGTTAACGAAACAAATTAATGATTTAATTAGTTGTAAGATATACTATGCTCGAATTTTAATTTTGAAAAAAAACGATAATTGCTACACAGTCTATTTGTATGTATAAATAAACATTTTTCGACTTCATTTAAAGTAGATATGTAATGTTTTGAACTTTACACACTATAGATGGTGGCAATATGAATATAAAGTGTCATTTAAAACTGGCATGTTTTTAAAGGAAATACCAACTTTTCTTGAACCTTAACAGGAAATGCAGGTTCCCATACATAGTTTATTCATTCCTTTATTCAAATTAAACATATTCAGTAAGAATTTCATGAATTTCAATACAATTCTTAGATAAATGTATTTTACCCAAAAATGAACATAGTATATATTTAATGATATCATTTTAAATTTTATTTAATATCAAGGCACAATATGCCAAAGATTTAATTAAATGTTTTTCTTTAAAACGAGTGAATACGGGTAATATTCATATTATGCAAAAAACACGTACTAGGTGCTCATTGCCCGAAGAAAGTAGCGATGAATGTGATATTATGTATCATAATAGTAGCAGAAAGAAGTTGTTTTATGCAAAGTATAAATAAAATATAAATACAAAGTAGTGTTTTGACCTGTATTCTGACTTACATATAAAATACTAAATCACTTAAACCTTTATACCTATTGCCAAAAAATGCAATAGAAACAAAAGATGTTTCAGTGGTAAATAACCAGCAAATATTATTTTCTTTTTTCTTTCGAAACTATGAAAGATTTGAGAAAAAACACTTCTTGTGCTTAAGGGGCAATAAACTGTACAACATTTACACAAATAATGTTTTATAATTAACGGTTAGGAACATTGTTATACCTATTTAAAGTATTAAAACTATTATTAAGTCAAAATGGTAAAAATGTTATGATACATGGGTAGATTTAGTTGCAACCAGCAGGCTTATGGTTAATAAACAATGTATGTGGGTGTTTGACTTTCTTTTGTTACAATTTTCAACATTTCAAGAATACGATTTATACCTGTACATGTATGCGTATGTGAACTAGTACAGTAGAAAGACCCATTAATTAATTAATTAATTAATTAAAAGGAAACCATAATACTAGTTCACTGTCAACGAAAAAAATTTCATTCAGTTTAAATTTAACAGAAAATGCATATTTTAAGTGGCTCTTTATTATGAAAGCGAAACAGGGTTTTTTTAGATATAAGTTTTAACACTAGGTTTTGGCGGCAAACCTTAATTCAACATGGGTCGGGTGAGTAGAAGGAAACAAATATTTCAACAAACTAAAACTTTGTGTCATATTATGGCATTCCTTCATTTGCAAGACTGACATTGAAGTGAAAGTGTAATTGTATAAGTATTTGTCATTTCCGCAATTGGAAATCAATTTATTCATTTAGGCACTCTCCAAATCAATGCTAGATAAATCTTAAGTAAATAGTTTGCCTCCTGCTGTTCAATTTGGTAAGTTTAACATGTAATCAATTTTTGAATTTTTGTTTCTTCAAAAGTACAAGAAAACAAATTGTTGGAGAAAACGTTATTATCAACACAAATAATATGATAATTTATTAATAGCAATATAACAATTAGTTTTACTATGTCAATATAAGTTACTAGTTTTCAAAGCATATTTTGCCATCTTTACATTTAGTTAAGGATTTTCAAATCACTATAAAACGCATCGCTATGTATAATTTGAATGCACGGGGGTGCTAACCACTTATAACTGTGAATTTCAGAGAAAAGTCAGAATAAGTACAGACCAGATTTCATACACAATATTTCGTATATCGTTTTGCAAAGTTGTACAAAATGCTTAAGTTTGTCCAAAATAAGCCTGTTACAAAGGCATCCGTATACAATAAATAAATAATATGAAAGTGGGCGCAGTCAAAACCCATATTAATGTTTTGAGACTACTTTCTCGAATGATTTTCTGTGACCTTGAGTAGCTTCAGTTGCTCATTTCATTATCAGAAATTATCTGGTTATGTTTTCTCAAGACAGTTCATGATGGCCGTGATAAATTGTTTATTGAACCGCATCCCGTCGCACATTTAAATAGTCAATTTATTACTGTGTGCTGTACAATAGCAAATGGGTATCAAATGAAAGTTTACGTTAACATTTTTTATTTATTAATTTGTAAAGGTAAAATTAATTATACTTTTTTCATTTCTGTGAAATATGGTATACATTTTCACTTAACATGATAAAATGTATGGAATTTTATCATGTTTCTTGAAAATATATTACATAATTCACTCAAACTAAGAAATATCCTCTTTCTAATTGTTGAATATGTATTCTTTCCTGTTCAGTGGTATCAAATTAAACTGCTCTTTTATTTAAAGATATTAGATAACTTCTGTGTCACATCTACAAATGCAGGACACGGAGAAAATACTCTGAACTAGTTAAAACCTTTGTCTCAAAGTGATTAAACATGCTTTGTAACATAAATGAAAGCAGCTGCACATACAATTAACAACTATACAAATTTTATCGTATTTGTAATCATTGAGACATAGATAATGTAATGATTTGAAATATTTTCTACAAATTCAAGTCGAAATTAAAGAAGATCAATTTGGTGAACACATTGACAATAAGCTTAAATGTAATCGTTCACATTCAATAAAACTTATAAGCTTGAATATTTACTTATTTTGATATATTAAGCAACGCATATGGTATCTTAATTGTAAAAAAAATTTCGTTCTCATCCGGCTTATTAAATCTGCACTAGGTTCTTATTTTATCATTACCATGATAACGAATCCATTCTAACATGATATCTTTATTCAGGCTTACACCTACTAGGAAATATAATTCTAATTAATATCTAATATATTGTAAGTTACTGTTCTCATCGATTATATTGATAGATAAAAGAGTATACCCCCTGTTATATAAATTGATAAAATAACTTGTTTTATAATGTTAATATACTTGTTGTGTATGTTTCAATGCTTAATATATAAGTATTAGATAAGATTACATTAAATGATAAAATATTGAATTCTGACAAGTTCGTGGGGTTTGTCTAATAATAAACATATCCAACTAATGCTTCTACTTGATATTTAATATATTTTAAGGTACCTCATTTACTGTGTTTGCTTATATAATTAATATAAGCTTTTCATTTGAATTGCTAACTTTCCAACAGCGAAGATAAAGGCAAGATTCAACAAGACGCGGTTTATAGTTTCATACCACTGATTTTATATATATTGCTTTACAAATATTTCTATCAGATACACATGTTCCAGCCTTTGTAACTAGTATAAAGAAAACCAAATATTATAAAATTGATAATCAAGTATTGCATTCTCCGGCAGATCAATGAGGAAATGTGCATATATCATAAATTGCAATAACAAAATTAATTATCCATCAATAAGACAACACATACTTTGCATTCCCTCTAGGTATTTGTAAGTTGTATGCGACATGTTACCCTGAAATAAAAACGTTATAAACAGATAAAAACACAGATTAGCGGTATTTAACAATACCATCAAGTCAATAAAATTCTTTAAATTGAATCAATGTCACAGCTCAGTTGGTGTTTAATTTCAATCTCTGTTATAATAATTAAATACAATTATAAATAAGGAACAGTAAGTAATTTACACTAGACTAGCAAGTACTCTGATGAATGGTGTGTGTATATATTTTATCAAAATGACATAATTCTATGCACATTTATTCCCTAATTACCTTTTTCAAATTTATAACCATTTGATGGATTATACATCTAGATCGTTAAGCACATACAGGCAATTAGTATAACGCCTAACGCATTACTATCTTTTTGTTGTTGTTGTTATAAAAAAAATAATTTCTGTATGTTTGCGACCGAAGTACTTACTAGTCTCATATAGAGTTCATATCTAGATACATTAGAAACCTTATCTCGAAATACAATTCCAGTACCGGTCGTTATTGTGTATTTATAACGAACAACACAGTTAATATTTGACAAGTGAGTTCACGCTGTCAGAAATATCAGTATGATGATAATCAAAGGTCACTCTAGAGACAAATTTATATGAAGAGTATTCATGTTTAATTAGACAAGGTTGACTTGCTACCATACATACACAGACATAAAATGAAATAATTATTTTTTAAGTCGTTCAACAGTTTTGTTATAATATTTATGTTATTCTTTCAATAAGAAAAGGAACATTTTGTACACTTCATCAGTATATAGACATATAGGAACTTATAATTACTTCTGAGATAAATAATGTAAACAATTTGTTTTTATCGTAACTGTTTACTGTATATCTAGTGCGTTAAAGCCAGATCCGCTCGAAAGATTACCTCAGTTTCAAAATATCTTTATTGTCTATATGATCATCATGTTCGACAGATTATTGAACATTTTAAAGGAAATTTGACATAATACGTTTTTCAAATCTCATTACAATTATATCTTTACTGTCGCTCCACTACCTTTCGTTTCCGCTACCTTTCGTTTCGTAGCGAAGAGTAACGGATTTTTTTCACGTTATTCAAACATTTGTTATTTCGCAAGGAAGCTTTACAAATTTACGTTACAGCTGACTCTCCCATTACTTATTGAAAAAAAATCTATGTCGTAAAGTCAATATTCAATTAATTTAAAATCTCTGCAATTCAAATAACAGTAGTTGAATCAATGTTTAAATTTCCCAATTAAAATTTACACAAAATTCACATTTACGGAATTAGAAGTATTATGAACAGATATAAAGATTTAGGTTAACAACATGTGTAACGGGAATTGTCATATAAATGATAAAAACAGCTTGACTTACAAGACAAAATAAATTTAAAGAAATCCCCCAAGGTATCTTTATAGACAAAAATAAATTGTTAAGGTCATGTTAATAGATACTAGAAAAAAGAATAAAACTCATTTAGTCTATACCAAATTAATTTCATTACATGTAATTTATAGCGGAGGTAGCGGATATGCATACATAACTGCTTCTGTTTATATTACATGTATTCTTTAGTTTCAAATTTGATCAGTTACAATATTAACCATAATGTAAATTTGACTTTTGCTCAAGGATGTTGATTTTCAGGTTGGAAGAAACAAGGGTATGATACAGCATATATGTGATAAATAAATGCCGGATACTTCAAACATTTATTTCAAAATTTCTCATTCTGTTTCATTTATAGTACTTTAGTTCGATCACAGTAATATTAAATATGTATTTTTATCTAGTAGGAAGGCGGAAATGATATTGTTAGGATCATGTTGTTTGATATGTATGATAAGCATATATAAACTTGATCATATTACATTTTGTCTATTCTATATAAAAAAGATGTTATTTGGGCACATAATGTATTTCATTTCTATTGTATATCTTTAAAGTGACATTTTTCTGTTGTCAGGGTGAAATGAATAAGCTATAATTAATATTTCGAAAAACTGACATCTTAATCAGAGATTGACCAATAATTAATAATTAAAAATGTAAAGGAAAAAATATAAAACTTACTAAAATATAATATACTAAAAACTACCCCACTCGTTATCAACTTATAACCGATACACCTTGAAGAATATTTATAAAAAAGTCCGCGTGTCACCTGGGTTAACTTACTAAATATTCCTTAACAGTAGAATATGAAATTTGAAACATAATAGCCAGTTTTTGATGTAAGTAAAATGAATGGATTATTAAATCGTACCTTTCTTCAATGTATTTCTTCATTTGAGTTATGATTATGAATAATCTTGTTCAAATTCGATAGCTTATTTAAATACAGTAACTAAGAAATTAAGATATATTTGAATATTTCGTGAGAATGTCGATTTTGTTTACATTATTGAACTTGTATGCATGTGTTGGTGTCTATTATTTAAATCTACATTTTTATTCTTCTGTCACGTTTTGTATTTGAATAATGGTTTACATTGGTTACATTTTTTAACTTTTTCATCGTTTCTTATTTAGTTTATGTGTTTTAAAGTTCAAATTAATTGTCTATATCAGCTACTTTGATATCGTTTTAAAAAACGGATAATTTTCTAGAAGGAATGTTAATTCAGAAAATACAATTCGGTCGTATCAAATTCAGCTTGGAGACATTGTGTGTCCTTCATTACAATGTCGCTCGCTTTCCTATTAAACAAAATTGTCATACGAATCAAGGGTTTGGCAGGACGTTATTCGGGTCTGCGTTCCGTGAAAGGTGATCTCTATTTCTGATTTTTGTTTTCATATTTTAATTATAAGTCTTTAAAAAATCCATGTTGTCATGTACTTTTCAAACCTGTTACGTGTGTTTATTTTCAGTGTCTGCTCTGTGAAACATTTTGAATTACGTGTTCGATTTACGTAGAACTACAAATGTACTTATCTAAATCATATATCAGGTAAGATTGTACCAGAAAAAAATGCAAGATTTAATTTTCAGGATAAAAGAGCGACAAGACACTATGATGGTTATTGTTATGATTTGGTCTATTGATTGGATAATTATGCGAAACATTGTTACATTTATCTAATTACACTATGGGGAAAATGTAGAAATATAATTGAAGGAACAAAATACAAAATTAGTAATATCTTATTTATTATACTGATTATACAGAATAGAATATCAGCCAGTGTAAGCTTTAACTTCGGATATATTTTATATAAATTCATTATATACTAAATCCGGGTCATAATGTTCTTTCTGAAATCCTAAACACGTCAAGTACAGTAGTTATTATTCCGGCAGTGTTTATGATTTGCACATTGTCTGATGTCAACTACCTGAGGGTTGTATTTGTCTAATATACATAATATACTTTGCAAGTGACATATCAGAATGTTACATTTCTTTTATAAACAAATATCCACAATATAATGGACAACATAACTTGTAAAAAAAGCGAATAGAATTATTTGTGTTTTCAGTTTTTATGTTAGTATTAAATAATATTATAGCACACTATGATAACTTTGAATGTTGTCAATTATGATCAGATCTTAATGATCCCTTTTCTGTACTTGATATTCACAAAGCTTTTAATACTCAATGAACTGAGTTTGCTTCATGTTGATACTAATAATATTAAGCCTTTCATTTGTTTTTTGAATTATTCAGTCAGATAAGCCATAGGAAATTTCAAATAAAAGTTAACGAAAGAATTTTATGATGATATAACTATCTGCACTAAACGTATAAGTATATGTTTAATTTAAGAAATCATGTTGTTGCTTTAGATTTCAATTATCGGTGAATTATTTACTGTTTTAAACGTCTGAACATTTTAAAAAGCATTCAAAAACATGCGAATATCTCTGATATTACATGAAAACAATTATTTCAATCAGCCAAAGATGATAACATATCGGTATGACAACAATAATTCCATTTACGTGAGATGTTGATAATTGATATCCGACAACTGATATCAGACAATCTAATAGCACAATAATGGGAGCTTTTGGAAAAACAGATAAAAAGCAATACCGTTTTAAACATAGATTTTTGTTTATTAATCGAATAATTTTATTGAGGTTTTCGGCACGGTATGACCAGTAAATATGCAGTTAAAAACCGAACAAACAAACAAATTAACAAACAGTGTGACAAGATTGGGAACAGATGTATTACTTTATTATTTTTTTTATTACATTTGCTAAGTTAATTTGAAGAATTCAGAAAAATCACCACAAAAGCAACTTGAAAGTAAGAGTAAGTAAACTGTTCATAGATATGTTTCAAAATGAGATTTATGATTCACACTCTTTGGTGGAGATTGTTTTTTATCGATTATGCATCAAAATTATCCAAGAACGACGAATTGAGCTAAATCGGTTATCTTTCATATAAATTGGTTATAATTTTGAAATATATATTTTTGCTGTACGTTAATTACAGTCTCGTAAAGTTAACTATTTTCAATGACGGTAACACATTCAGCATCACTGTGCATCTATTTCCCTAAACGCTGTCTAGATTGGTAAGTGGAATGTATGTTTACTAACGAAATGAAGAATATATTTGACAAGTGAATTCACTGTGTAAGATATATTAGTGTAATACTATCCACAAGTCACTCATGGGACATTGATATACATGGACATTCTTGTAAAATTAGACAAGGTCGACTTGCTACCATGCATGTACAGAAGTATAATACAAATTATGATTGTGTTGTTTTAGAATTATTTTTATTATACTTGAAACTACACAACTGATGAAAAGCAAACATTTTTGAAGCTTTAGCAGTACTTTCATATCATTTAAGAGACCTTGTTTGTATACACTGCTTACGCAACAAATGTTTTATGCATGTATTTGTTTTCTTTAAATAAATGTTGTATTTTTTATTATAGCGTTTTAAAATCTTAACTTCGGATAAGTTACTTTTATGTTTTTATTTGCATTTATATTTAATATTGCAAAAGAAATGTATAGTTACCATATATTAATTTCGGAACTTACTTCCGTCAGTTTATTATGCTATAAGTTTTAATTTCTTACCGGTGTCTTTATACACTTGTAAATGAGACTAGTAAATAGTTCGTATCAAACTGTCAAATATCGTGATTTACTTTTTTAAGGTAGATGTGTGGTTTTCCTGAACGTGTCATGTCAAGTAATGCAAAATTAACTTACATATTGTTTCCTTTAAAATAAATAAAACACAAATAACTCATGTTAAATCTGAACTACTCGTTTCTATATGTTCTATGTAATATTTCTTTCATTTCTTAAATTTGATTCAAAAGTTATACTGAGTATCTACAAAAGCATGTTAAAACTAACACGTCTTGTCATTACATGTACAATGTTGTAAATACCAACTTGTTTGTCCCATAAACAGTTATAAATATATTGAAAATAAGCATTTTCTTTGTGCTATCAGAATAATACAGTTGTTATGTCTTTATAATAAATGTAAAAGCGTTTTAGATGTATTAAAGATTAAAGTCAAAAAAACATTCGATCTCATTTTTATATGCTTCTAAGTCTATTATAGATAATTCAAATGTGGTACATCGTAAACTGTGTCAAATTAACCTATTTGACAAAATCCAGATATAATCTAGTTAACAGAAAGCAAGGACAAAAAACATAAATACAACTGTCTTTATGTACAATTTCACCTTGACTCGGTCACGTCTTGTTCTACTTCAAAGATAATCTTCACTACAATAACATCGTTTAAATTACTCTAATGTTCGAATGTATTATTGAATTACTTGTTCACTTTAAGAACACTTAGGTTATGCAACATTATCTTGTGCACATAAAATAGGATAATGTAAATACTTATATCTTTTTCGTAAGTGATATTCAGCTTTACAAATAATAAAACTTTAACCCTTGCAGGTTTTACATATACAAATATTCCTGACAGATAGATTAACCCACTACTTCATATAAACGTCTTTTCACGCCTTTTCATCCCCTTACTTTGAGGCCTGAACACTTGTTTTCGTTTGAGAAATGATGTTTAAAACGTAATCATTTGTTTGGCGCCATCGCCTAGCAAATATAAAAATCAAGAGTGTGCCAGAGGAAGGGGTTGTGCCCCCTTCTGCTTGTGGGGTTTGAAGGAGGCAGCAGACCCCATCATCTCCAAGAAAAGTTTGGACTTGTAAAAGGCTTTAAATGGCCTCAGCTCGACCTAAAGGGCACGTGTAACCAACGCTGAAAAGCCATGACTATCTCAATCCATTGAGCAGCACTTTGAAATCAGTTTTGCTGTGTGGAGGCTGTAAAAAGTCGCCCCGTACATTCAAATAGTTCTTTCTATTCGGCTTTTTTCTTGTTGGGTGGTTCCAGTATTCATCACTTGAATACTGTTGAATCACCCTTAGGATATATGGCCTGCTTTTTAAATTTGTCTTTTGACGTCTTATATGTGTGATATGCAGGCTTCATAACCTCTGATCCCCTTTCAAAATTCCATTTTATTTAGTTCCGCCTATTGTTTTCTCGTTTAGGGCACACACATTCTTTTACTTGGGGACCATATGCCGTTTTTCATGGAATGGCACTTACGTGTCACATTAAATGTTCCATGATAATGATGTTTCAAAGTTCAAAATTGTATAAGTTCATGTTAAATGTTGCATTCTGCTTCAGCCGGTGCTCCAGTGAACATTTGTGCCAAGTATTGACGCCTTTTATAGTTTCATAGCAATTTGAACTTGTGACAGGAGGCTTTTACATGAAAATAGCCATTTTTTACAAAATGCTTATTCAGTAATTGGTTAATTGTAAAAAAAGTATCGTTTGTAATGATGAATACTCTATTTAAATAATGTTTGAAACTTTTTAATAAATGGCAAGTGAGAATACAACGAAGAAAGGCAAAATTAGTGAGTTCTTTAATGAACACGAGAGAAATATCAAGACAACGAAAAATAAGTTTTTTGACTTTATTGACCTGTACAACCAGACAAGATTCAAAATGGAAAATAACACAATGCATAGGATTAATCAACTTGTACCACATCAAATGATTTAACTGACATTTATGTATTTTCAGTAGTACTACACCCACCTTTCATTTTAACTATCATGTTACATTATAATCAAGAACAATTGATGATATGGAGCAAAGTGAGTACATAAACATATTACATTACTATTTGTCTTTGTAAAAAGCCTCCAAGTATTTGAATTATACGTGCTTATCAAATTAAATTAACGCTTGCAGCTGCGGAAAAAGAGTTTAATGTAATTAAGAAAATATCTGATACAGAAATACAAGAACATAAGATATATCTTCAACTTAATAACTAAAATCATATTTAACTAAGCCAGCCAATGACTTGTTTCAGGAACAAAGGTAAACATTCTACTGGCACGTAAGCAGTTATGTAAACTAATTAACTTATTATGTAAAACATAGTTTTCATTCAACAAACAGACAATGCTAAAGCAGAAACAGGTTACAGACATTCTTAACCCTGACACAGTTGCATTGAAGTTCTAATTTTAAGACAAACAACTAGCTTTATTAGAGTTACTTTTGTTTTCGTTTTCTTATAGATTATTATATATTTGGAAGGAAATTTAGGGTAAAAAAGAGTAATGAAAACATAAATATGAAATATTTGGTCTATTGTAAGTAGTTGTAAGTAGTCGGAGTTGTTAGTACTATGCAAGCTTTTATCAAAATATTTACATACTAAGCGTTTAAACGCGATTATTTAGAAATTACAATCACCTACATTCTAAACACTATTAATGCGATAAGTATATGTTAATAAGGTGGCAAAGAGCCATTATATCATCGTACTCACAAACCATACACTTATAGATAAAATACTAATTGTAAAGAGTTCCTACCACATTTTAATATTAAAATTTTAAACCGACTATTCATTTATGTGACATAACATAAATGCAGTGTTCACATTATGATGCATTGTTCTGATATTAATCGTTTCAAATATGGAAGAATAATCGGCTAGAAGTGTTAAGTGTTATCATTGAACTTAAATTAAAATACACGTATAATTAAGTAAACTACATTTTAATGGGTTCGCATTTCAATTTCAATGATAGATATACTTTATCATCACAATAATTGGTACGAGCTTTTTATGATTATGATGTTATTATGCAATTTCTCAAATAAGGTTTATGTGCATAAACAAAGCTTTATTTATGGAAACAATTTATTTAGTGTAATTAAAGTTAATTGCATATGCTACCACAACATGATTTGATTTCCACAAACCCGTTTGATACGACTGATGAATGTTTATTTCTGCAAACTTATTGCACACATGTCATTTATTAATGTCATTGAATAGACAGAAAAAGATTGAATAATTGTAGGCGTTAAATAATTTATGAGTTTTATGTAGTTGCATCACCCTTTTAGAGCAAATTAAAACATTTTCAAATATTGACATTCTTTGAATGAATAAATAACAAAATGAGAAGTATAATAGCGATTCGTCGTAAATATGAAAACGGTATCATATTGTATTCAACAAAAACAATGACATATGTATAGCCGGGTCCGAAATTTATTTTTTTTTTTGCTTTTTATTACACGCTGGTGTTTTGTGTTTTTGTATATGTTCGTATTTTTTATTTATGTTGAATATTCTTCGACGCGGAGGTTTAAGGGGATTTGGTTTTCGATAGTGTAAGGCAGGTAATTCTTCGTGGGTTTAATTAATTATTTTTAACTGTAGGTAAATGTTTAGGATGATGATAGTTGTTTAAACTTCATTAATTGCTGTTTTACAAAATCATTGATTTATCACATCGTTCACTTATTTTACTACTTAATTCCAGTTCGACCTTTTATATGTTTGACATTAAGGATGGCATTTTCAGTGACTGAAACATATTTTACTTACTTCTCCTCATTAAACTAATATAACAAGTATTAGATCTAAATTCTTAAAATGTATTTTACTTAATTTCTTGTTTAACAGCACAAGTTTTTAGGGTTTTTTTGAAAAGCGCGTTTAGTGAGGTAGAAGTGTTGTGGCTTACAGACGGCTTAAGTTTGGTGAATAAACTGAACAAATCGTTAGGGTATATATTATAGGGACATGTGTTTATCATGAAACACTGTATTGTATATTTATATGTTTCATAGTACCATATCTTTTATATTTTTGGAGAGTATGACTAGATTTGGTATAACGGTACCTCTGGTATTTTTCGTATACTTATAGAACCATTTTTTCATTCGTTTATATCTAAATATTGATGATTTATATTGTACAGTTGATGAATAATCAAAAAGTGATGATTAAATAAAGTATTGAACTAGAAGTAGTAGTTATATATCCGCCCAGAACACTCTCGCCACATTTAAATTAAGATTAAATCACTATTTTTAATTAAAAGCATACGCAGCTACTAGTGTTCGTCTTTAAGAGATAAAAAATGTAATGTGACAATATGTTTTTCTGGTCCTTCGGGTTCATTAAATCCAGAGCATTAAGTGTTGAATATTAAATCATGCTCAATGCGGTGCTTACGGTGCTTAGAAATTTTGCACTCCCATATTATCTCACATAATCAGACTGAAACAAACCGAGCCTTTAGTTTTCATGTACTATAATTGTTGTTTTCTTTTCTTCCGTAGGATCTCCCCTTTTTTCAGATTTTTAGTTTTCTTGAATAAAAGTCCTTCTGTTAAGAATTAGTTTTTGCAAACCACCCAAAAGAATGAATTAATGAAACTAATCATCTCCTAAAACAGTTTCATTGCATGATAAACTTTTTAGCAACTTCTTTAATAACGAAGGTTAGTAAATATGTAACGCAATATGAAGTATATATTTTCTTATTTAGTTTTTTATGCTTGTGTTTGTGTAAACTATAATATGCTTCAAAGCATCTGCCTTTAAATAATACTAGACTTTCACATATCCAGACTGTCTTTATCTTAGGGATATCGAAAGGATCAATATATACGTACCTGGGTATCACTTGAAAGTTAGGCGAATAACTGCCAGATGGATATCCCATTTGCTAACATCTGGACAGAAGAAGAATTAAGTAAAATGCGCTCAAACCAAACTGAAAAGGTCTTCGTTTTTCAAATATTGTGACTGGTGATGAAAGCTTGTTGTTTCACTATTCAACGTCAGTTGGCAAGTGAAACAATAATATTTGGGCATCTTCAGTGTCAATATGTTTGTCAAAATTCCTATTTATTGAGGCCGTTCTCGCAAATCTAAGTATAGTTCTGTCAAATCTGTCAAGAATAGTTTAAAAAAACCTTCAATGAAATTCTTCCTTCGACTCAAATGAAAGGTCTGTTTTCCTGTATGGCAATGCTCCTGCACACAAAGGAGCTATTGTATTTTTTTTTTCGAGAAAAGCAAGTAACTGTCCCTAAACATCCATTGTATTCTCCAGACCTTTTTCCTCTTTCTTAAACATCTTGCAGGTCATCGCTACAAGAATAGAAATGAACTTGTTATTCAATATTTAGTTATTGAAAGGTTTACCTAAGGAGGACTATGTAAAAGCATTTAAAAATGGATTAAACGTCAGAAACTGTGTTAATCTGTAGGAGAATATTTTTTGCGAAGGTTTGAAATAGAAAATTGTTAAATATTTGCTATTTTAAATTTATTGACAATATTGACAATATTGCATCGATAAAAAGTGCAGCCATGTGTTTGACTTGTTTACTACTTGCAGCATTCAATTATGTTATTCTAAAAAAAAGAAAACACAAACAAAACAACACAAAACAAACAACAAAACAAAACCCACAACAACAACAGACGTCGGAACAAATGAAATATGACTCAGATTTTGTCATTTCCGTTGTACTTTGAATACATTGAAATATTGTATACTATACAAGAATCTTGAACTCAGCTGTAACATATTTGATACAATGTATTTGTATGTTGCCAATGCCAGGTTTGATATAAATGTAGAATGATATTGTGTTGCATGTTGATAAGGCCAAAGAAACTCAAGTAGAACATCCATGTTAAACATTTTATAATGTATTATGTAAAATACATATTGAGTGTCTTTTAAAAGTGCACAAAAGTAGCATTTGCTGTTGTTGTGCGTGCTTTTGTTGTTGTTATAATTTTTAACACACATGTCAAATATTATGCCACAAGGTAAAAATAAACTTATTCAAAGTTACAAAATAGTTTGCTAAATTGTCAAACTGTTAGAATTGATGAATATTGTCAGTCTACTTCAATATCAAATAAATGTGTTTGTAATTAATTACATCATGTGATATAATCATCTTTGGCTAATTAATATTATTGATAATTCACAGCTTTTATGTTTGAGAACATGCGTTTATCTGTAATTTAATGATTTTAAAGCAAAGCCGTGTTCCTTTCATCATTTTAAGTGATTATGAAATTAATTGGAGTCGTTGTTCTTCAGTTCCCGATATGAAAATGTCTATAATTACAAAACAGAAATCCAATAAACAAGCTTGTGTACTTCAATATTATATAATTCATTATAGGTGGTCTTCTTTTTTTATTTTATCTTTATAGAAACAACTGTGTACTAGCTACTAGATACAGATCGTAAGACGTGGAACCATTTGTGAATCGAAGATTTATTCATATTGTTTTTGCCTCCTGTAAGATTATTTTAGTTTATCTGTCTACGGTCGTGACAAGAAAAATATTATATCAAGATATATGAAATCAACTTGAATCTTACATACATTTTGTAAGCACAAAAACGATGTTAAAACGTTGCATGTTGTATATGTTCATAGATAAGTATCCTGAATACTAATTTTGTATTTTACGACTTATTAACACATAAATATCTTTAAGGTTGATTAATTGGCGCTTAAAGTCACTTTTGATCCGTCCGGTTTAATTTTGGCAACAGTAGAAGTAATTTAATTTTATGTGTTTCGCTACATGTAATGCAACACGTATCTTATAAATCATTTCTTTGCACTTCATCGTTTTACTTTAGGGCTTATTTTCATTATAATGACTGACTAGTGAAAACTATGTACTATCTTAACCGTTACTATGCAAAAGGGTTTTGCCATCTTTCAATCTTACAAAACCACTCATCCTTTTAGGTAAGTTTTCAAAATACGAATTGACTGAATAGCTTGCAATGTAAATCATGATCATACAAACACGAATGTGCTTGCTTATTTTGCTTTACATGGGTAGATTTAATTGCAGCCAATAGGCTAAGGGTACCCTGGGATTCAGGCGTTGATAGTTTCTGCTTATTTATAACATACATTTTGCTTAGTCTTAACATACGCGCTATTTCGTATTCGTTCGTGTTTTTGATGGTATAAACGACTTGGAGAACACCAAGAAGCACAGACTGGAACCCTGCCTAGACTTAGCGTTAAATAACATTGTATGCGGATGTTTGAAAATTCAGCCACACGAAATGACATTTATCTATGGACGCTGCTCTTATTCAGTTGTGTATAACACTGAACTCGAATGCTCAGTATGTATAATAATTTTATTTTGTTACACTTTTAAACATTTCAAAAACACAATTTATACTCGTACATGTATATGCTACTCGTATGTGAAATAAAAGTCACACATTTTAAGGCATTCTTATACGAATATTTATTTATAATTTGTTGACTATAAGTTTACTTTCATCAAAATCGCAAGAATGTTTGGTCTGTGTATTTTATCAAATGAATTAGAGTCAGACATATAAAAATCAGAACAAGTAATAGATTCGCGTTATCTTAATAGGTTTCAAGTACAACCACTTGAAATCTCTAGAATCAAAGGGTTTTTCTTTCATAAATAAAATATTTTAATTATGATTTGTAATTACTTGTTTATATGAAATAACAAAATCTACAAAAGTTCGTTTATAATTTGCAATGGTTTTCATGAAAATAAATTTGAACCAGTTACTGTTTATTTGTTACAGAACATGTGTTTGGATGCCATTTCATCAGTGTTCTCATTTTCGAAGCCCGACATATTTATTCATAGTTTTATTAAAACTTATTAAGGATTCCAGTTTGTGTATTTTGACACTAATGAATGATTGAGTTACTCGATACAAATTAATGATTTCATGATTTAAGACTGACAATGTTAATAATATCATTTTAATTTTATTTAACATCAAGGCACAATATGCTAAAGATTTAATTAAATAAATTTTCTTTAAAACGGGTAAATATGTGTTTATAATATTCATATTCTCCTCCAAAAAAGCACGTACTAGATGCTCATTGCCCGAAGAAAGTAGCGATGGATGTGACATTATTTGTCATAAAGAAACAAGTTGTTTTTTACAAAGTATAAATGAAAAATAAATACAAAGTAGTATTTTGATCTGTATTCCGACTTACATTTAAAATATTAAATCACTTAAACCTTTATACCTATTGCCAAAAAAGCAATAGAAACAAAAGATGTTTCAGTGGTAAATAACCAGCGAGTATTATTTTCTTTTTTCTTTCAAAACGATGAATGATTTTGAAAAAAAAAACACTTATCGGGCTTAAGGGGCAATAAACTGTACAACATTTACACAAATTATGTTTTATAATTAACGGTTAGGAACATTGTTATACCTAATCAAAGTATTAAAATTATTATTAAGTCATAATGGTAAATGTTATGATAAAGGCAATACAATGTTTAAGGTATAATATTGATTATTTACGAAAAAGATGTATTAATGAGTTACATATATCTAATTTTAAAACTGCGTTTATATTTCATCTTAAACATAAATTCTTTATCTCAGTTGCACGATCTCAGTAAATCAGGGAATTGGTTTAACTGGATATGAAAATATTATATAATTAAAGTTATTTTGTTAATAGCAACGAACGCAGATTTATTATCTTCTTTACATGTGGTCTCATTTCAAACAAGATGTTTTATAATAACCTTGACAAGAAAGTGATACTGTCTGTACTATGATATATATACCAGGAATTATTAATTTAACCAAAAATAATGCAAACTTAATAAAACCTTAAAGAATTTCAAAACAAAATCAATTCACCATAGAAAACTAAAAACTAATAAATAAATATATAAATATCGATACCAGTATTTTTCATCTATTAGTTTTTTTTCCTATCATAGAATCACTTAACTATACTAATTATGCTAGTTGAACAACACTGGTATCGATATTTGTATTGATGTTTACTTCAATTCAACTAGCTGCATTTTCAATTACATCTGAAAATGTATATAAATAAATATAAACAATGGTGTATAAATGTTAATGCCTAAGAATATAAAAAGCATGTTTTTGTCTTTATTTCCATTTATCGGTAACGCATGTTTATCTTTAGTGACATATTCAACATAATATTGTCAAATTAAGCAGTATTAGATTTGTTTGTTCTTTGTTAAAGAAAAATATAATATGATCAAATCAATTTTTATTGAATTTTGATTAACCGCCACAATGTTCGTCGTGACAATATGTATAATTTATATCTGTTCAAAAATGTAAAAAGTACATTTCATTAATTCCTGATACATAGTGGATTATTTTCCTTTTCCTAACAAAGTGCATGCTATTTCTTTTAAAAGGCAAAGTACAATCTCAGATAAAATATTTATTTATAATATACTAATCTTTAACGCCCATCCGTTTAGGCTGTTACGTGTATATATATTACTTGAGGACAATTAATCTCAGACAACTGATAGTCATTAAAAGGTTAGTTCCTTGTAAATACTGTATAAAAAGGGTGCAGCTTTATCAAGTATTCTAAAACGAGCAAAAGAGGATCATTTGTGTATAATAAATAAATGCCAGCTCTTCAGTTTTGCAGGACTGTCTTCATGACGCTCATTACGTACAATCATACGAAAATGAACATTTCTATTATTTTTAAACACCATATTGATATTGTATCATAAGACTCAATAACTCAGATCTATTTTTACAGAAGGTAAATTAATGACTTTGCCATTTTCAAATATTATAACAATATGGCTTGTGTGGCTAAAGTATAAAAACGTGTTCTGGTTGTATTAGCTTTAAAGATTCTGTTCCAGCGGTTGAGCTCGATGATCCCCGTCTGTTTTCCATTACAACTATTGTATTATCATATTTAAGGATTAGGCAAAACAATTAAAAATATTATATTTTATATACATTTTTATTCTGCCTATAGCTATGTTTATATAAATAAACTATAGCACGACTTATTAAGATCTTTTGGTATATTTAGAAGACAATGAATTTGAAGATTAAGCTGCCTGGAAACTTTTTCATTCAGGTAATATTTCGATAAATATTGTTATCATTGTTCATTTATTATAAACTTTTCTTTCTTTTTGTCTTGATTGAAAAGCTTATTGTATAATTCTTGAGGTTTTATATGATAGCGAAGGAAATTAATTTCGCTTACATTTGTATATCCTTTTTTTTATAAAGATTTGAAAATCAACATCTTAATTAAAATGGCAAACATTTCAATTTTACTTGAGCGAGCATTTTTAAAATGAGACGATAAGACAAATTAATATTCTTATCACATTATATGACTCTGTGTCTTTCTCTTTATTATAAAACAGGCAACGTATAATGTTACTATAACTATCTCGACAAAGTGCGATCTTTTGAAGCATAAATCACAACAAAATTACATGAAAATTGTAGATTCTGTTTGATTGAGTCTGCACATGAGGAAAACGTGGAACATCTCTTATACCACCGAGCATCGGCTTGAGCGGTTAAGTATTATTCTATAGATACTATAATATTTAAGCATATGTGAATTGTTTCGTTCTTAGTGTAAAGTACTCCTGTGCGTGCGTGCGTTAATGAATTTAGTTTAAAGCTGATCCCTCTGTTTTTACTGGTAATGCCAAATATTTTTTTCACCTTGTTATATCGTATCCCATTAAGTGCATCTAAAGTAATAAAAGTTCATTTGTATAAAAGCTTTTGGCCTGACAACTTGAAATAATGTGCACATATCATTTCACATCAAACTTTCTAAATTATGTTTCCATTTTCATTACCACGTTGCCTGAGTTGATATGTTATTTTTAGAAACAAACGTAAATTATTTAGTTGATTTTTATTCATACATCGATAAGCATGATATTTCTGCACGAAAATCTTGAATCTTCATAAGCTTTGCGATTGTTCTCAACGAATAATATTTTTTTATAATCATAACATGTCATATTAATGTATCGGAAAATTACTTTTGCATGAAATCAAGATTTCAATGTTAGTTCAGTTAATAGATTTGCACGTAGTTTTACTATCTGCTGTACAATTGATCTCATCTTAACAATAGTTGTTGTCAGAAAACATTAATGGAATATTGAGGAAAATATTTGTATATAAAAAATTAAGGTCTGTCTTTCAGTGCAAAACATTTGTGTCTTGATCAATTCGTAAGATACATCGTATGCGAAATGGTGGAAAGAAAAGGTCTTTTTGTTTATTGCTTTTTGCTGCATATAAAATGTCTAAAATGTTTAAGTATTCATTTCAGTACATTAAGTGCAGACTTAGAAATTATTCCCTAATGCTTTGTAAATAATGCAAATTGAGCGTCGAATATCAAAACACATACAACAGTCTAGTAATCATTGTCATTTTAAGTAAAAAGATAAGCATAATTTGCTTTAGAATCAAGTATTGAAAAATTTGAAATAAAAGCACAATAAAATGTAGATGCACTCAGTCGAAACGAAAGTGATACCGTAATTTGAATTAAGATACACACAAATCTGCAATTAAAAACATCTATGTTTTCCATTAATCAAATACGTGTGTTTCGATACAAATGTTTTTCTCAATATTTAATTTGTTTTCTGACAACAAGACACACATATTTTTTCTTGTGTGATGCACTTCAAAACTTAAAGATACGAATAAATGAGTGAAAAATCCGACCAGAATTGCCATCTGTAAAATCGCAAAATATGTACATGACCAAAAATCTTCAATAACTTCGTCAAATCAGAAACTAGGAAGCTGAAACATAAACCCGAGTGTGTCATAAATATTGCTTAAGGAACAGGCATATGAATTTTTTTTTTCAAAATAACATACAAACCCACTAACCTTAAGAAAATACGTGCGAGTGTTGTAAATATTCATGACTCGGTAGACACTTTGTCAAGTTTGGCAACCAAATTTTCTCGCTTGAACAAAGTAATTCCTTATTTGTCTCTATTTTTTCAACCACTTCACGTCCTGCCATTTTGGAAAACCCCTTATTATATTTAAAATAGAATTAAAACCATTACCTAACTTTATAATTATCTTTTTTATCACTAAATGCAACTGAAGTTTATGCATTTCCGTTAAGTTATTAATAATAATAAAAACTCCTTTTCTTTGAATAAAAATGTTTTAATTAAATTCATATTCGCAAAATAAACATTCGTATATATACTAGGACGAAAAAGAAACGCCGGGTACATTAAAATATGCAACACATATTTTATTGCTTGGCCTAAAATAATGAAAATCGGTCAGATTTATATAATGCCCATGTCGCCAGAGTTTGCCAGCAAATTTCTTGCCAACAGTAACATACACCCACCTCGAATTGGCCAGCATTCAGTCCAGATTTGTCCCAATTGAACATTTGTGGGACGAACTGGATAGGAGGGTAAGGAGACGTCCAAATGCCCCCCACTAATCATGTCCAGCTCATACATGCCTTGCATGAAGAATGGAATAACATCCCCAAACGCCATGATTAACACCCTGGTGAATTCCCATGCATAGACGGATCAGGGCTGCCACAGCTGCGCATGGAGGACACACAATACTGATTGTCCGGCCGTGTTTCGCAAAACAAGAAGGGTCATCGTTAAAAGGGGGTATTTTTTCACATAATCAGCATCGGAAATCGATTGAAACTTCAACAGCTGGTTCCATACAGATGACATTTCATACAAAAATGAATATAATAATCCAATAATACAATTTATCCCTTGAAACAATCATTATAGGTTACCCGGCGTTTCTTTTTCGTCCTAGTATATTTCCTACAAATGTAATTTAACTTCACACTATGTTAGTGTTCGACGAAATTTCTATTAAAACAATGTAATAATGTATAGTTTCATTGTTGACATTCCTTTCGGTATAATATATGAGCTCCCGCGACAAGATGATAAATGTTATCTTGAAAGTGCGTTATTTGACATACAAGACAAAATTAAATAGACTTAATTTTGGATGTATGAATTTGTAATTTTTGAAATGTTGATTTATTTTCCAAAATCAACGATTTATCGTCATATTATAATAATGGCCCCTATAACATATGAGAACAAAAATTATAAGGAATTGTGGCACGCAATGAAAACATTATCTTACAACATCCATATACAAAAGAACAGCAAAGATAAAACACCAAATTAAGAAAACACTTTTTCCAGATATATTTGAAATGACAGATAAAAACGTTTTCTGAAAAGAAGCTATCAATTTATACTCTGGAATTACATTTGGCCGTTATCATATCACATATGTATTTATAATTAAAAACTATGGTTTAATTTACGCACTGTTTCGTGTTCAATTCTAATAAAATGATTCTAGATGATAATATGCCATTGTTACAAATCATAAATAATTTAAAAAATGCTTTCAAATCAGCAGGGTACATTTCAATACTAGTAGGTGTGCGGGGTTATTTTAACTTGCAAGGAAAACCAATCGAAATGATATATTTTTTCATTATCTAAGAGCGTTTAGTCTCAATACACAACACAGTTAATGTGAAAATGATGCAAAAATGCATTGCAAATACAATAGTTGACTTAAATATCTAAAAACAAATTCAGACCTGTAATTGTGTTACTGATCCAACCGTTCATTGAAAGTTATTGACTTTAATGTACATCCGTTAACAGAAAACTAAATGGCATTATTTTGAAACTTAAATAGTGATTGGTTATAATTATCTTATTAATTACCTAATACAAACAGTTTTATAGAGAAACATATGATTATTTGTTATAAGTATTAACTAGTGAGTGTAATTATTAACGTTGTATTTAAATTGTTGGTTGAAATATACCATAATACCTATGAAATGATATTGCATCTCAATGTATAATTTCATTGTGCTCATCCTTATAATCTGTAAAGCAAAAGTTGTGGGTAGATTTGTAAATCATAAAATGTTGTTTAAGAATAAATCAGATATATTGCCGGCTTTGGTTGTCAATTAAACTAAGTTTATATAAACGACAATCACATAACAAAAAAACCTAACAGCTACCAATTATTCTATACAGCACAGAAGAGGAGCGTCTGTGTATAATAAATAACCACCATTCGCTTGCATTTGCAGGATTGTCTTCATGAACTTCAAGATTCAAAACAAACGAAGAGAAAATGTTAGCCATCATACTATTTTACGTTTTGTCTTTCATTAACTGATTACAAAATATGTTTAAATCATTAACGCAAAGCACATTAAGCAATGAGGAACATATATCTGACATATAAGTTAATATAAAATCTAATCTAGTTATCATATTTATCATAATGAAAAAGCAAAACAATTTATGTTATCTATAAAAACAGCGATTTTTTTTTCTTTGCAAGAAGTACAATGACACGGTTTTCCCAAGCAGATCGTATTAGTTTGTTTTACATACACACATAAAGGAGACAAAAACACAATTAATAAGATAGAGAAAAATCTCTGAAGAACGCCCAAAACGGAACAAAATGTAAATGTTGCAAGTTCGGTTTAAGCATGTTAATTAATGTGAGTGGTAATTGAAAGCAACCGTCTAGCACTCAGTAAATTAGTTCATACCATGGTTAGCATTGAACTATCAATGCATGGTCACAAAATTAAGAAGTACCTGTGTCCTAGCTTAACAAAAGACAGTGGGCGAAACTATAAAAAATAGTATTTTGAAATTGCATCAAATGTTATCATATAAGAGAACTATTAACTTTTCATCTTCAGTGAGAAAATGAAATGCTCGAAAAAATAAATATTTGAAAACACTCATGTACAAACAAAATATAAGCAACTAATGCTCGCCTTTTTTTCACTTTTTTCTTTTACAAAGACAATTGTTGCGGGATATGCATTATTAAAACACAATGCATGTTAGTAGATGGAATGATATTAATTAAAAATATTGACAACTTTCTTGGAAATATTTGTTAATTTGAATTAGTTTTTTTTCCTTTGTATAGTACAAACATATTATCATAGACAAATCTTCATTTATTATATGCTTCGTATGCTATATTTGGTTTAATACATTAAAGGAAACATAAAATCTATCTTCAAAGATCCTGTCTTTATTCTAATATTCATTAGTAAATGTCCAAGCTATAAACATGATTGTTAATCATATGCTGTATTTACTACACGTCAATGATTTCAGACATTACAGTCATTCTTGTCAGTAAAAGTTAGTCTTCTTGTACAATATACAAAACATATGTCAACAAAGAGCAATTATTTGATTAATGTGCAGGAGTGAAACGTCTGTGACCAATAAATAATCGCCCTCGTATTGTTTCGTTATTCATAAAGATGAGTGTCATCGTTTTAGATTTATGATAAAAGATGAATGCTTTATTGATTCTGGTATTTATTTATACGGTTCTTTTGATTTAGCAAAAGTAGTTTCATTTTGTATTTGAATGCAAGGAAATTGAAGTTTGTATTTGTTATTTAAAAAAGCATTGCATTTGCTTCTGCAGGACTTACTGTCGTTATATGCTACTGAACAAGAGCTGAATTATAAGGAAAAAAAACAAATGACTGACCTATTCTCTTTCTTATGTATATGGAATTTAGGCGAATTATTCAAATAGAAGACAAACAAGTATGCTGATAAGAATACTTGCAGGAAAAACGATCGATTTCTTTTATGTAAATGTTCTTTCTAAATGTCCACATTCAAATATGAATAAATACCCATTTACAGAAATAAAGCAACACTTGTTATTTCTATGTTTAAGATGAGAACGGCGATATTGAATTTCCACATTTGAACATTGTAATAAGAATTGCATGTGTTATATGAATGTTATCATATATGATGTAAAGGTTCTTTCTAAATGTCCACATTCAAATATGAATATATACCCATTAACAGAAATAAAGCAACACTTGTTATTTCTATGTTTAAGATGAGAACGGCGATATGGAATTTCCACATTTGAAAATTGTAATAAGAATGCATGTGTTATATGAATGTTATCAACATCAATGACAAAGATTAATAGTTACTTAGAAAGCCTGGCATCATGAATTCGTATGAAAGCTATATAAGAAATTAGATTC
The DNA here is from genome assembly GCF_026571515.1 of Ruditapes philippinarum. Lineage (NCBI taxonomy): Eukaryota > Metazoa > Mollusca > Bivalvia > Venerida > Veneridae > Ruditapes > Ruditapes philippinarum. The sequence goes on along the minus strand of NW_026857522.1, from coordinate 1,398 downwards.
ACAACTATGAGCTGATAAAGTCTGTCTGATGACAACAAGATAGAAGGATAGACACAGTGTTCATTTATTGTTCAACAGATGTCAGTATTATCAAACATAGCGAATTGTCTCAGTAGTTTAAAATATCGTTTGCGCAGCAGGTGAAGAGCATATTAATTTTTATAAACTGCTTTGGACACGTGGTTGAATGTTGGAACAATCCCTTTGCTTGTCCATAAGCTCACTTCCATCATATTGAAAATGAGATGATAATATCATGCTAGTTACTAACTTAATGATCCTTTGTTTCAATTAGATGTCCTCGTCTATTATAAAGTTATTCAAAGTGTATATATGATGATAGGAATCAAACTGGAGACATGCTTAATCAAGGTGTTCTTGTATAATAAGCCAAGAGGATACATGTAATTTTGAACATAAAATACATAGTCATGAATAATAACATGCATGCACTTACTATAGAGACAAAATCTTGATTGCGTAGAATTTCCATTATCCAGAACATTATTCATAAAAGCTACTATCAAAGCAGACACAACGTGAGACATGATTTTACACAGCAGAAACATGAGGCTAGAATTGTGCATGCCTATTTTTGTGTAATAAATATAATTTAGCACTTAAACAGTAACTATTTTAAAACTTCATTTAAATATGAATGATGCTTAGCAAAGCGTACAGGCAAATTGTAATAAAGTTAATTTTAAGGGTATTTTTCCAGTCAGCAATTTGTTAAATGAACATTTTCAAAAGTGTTTTGAATCTTTAAAACTTACCTGAAGATCGTTTGAAAAAAGAAAGGGTAAATGTAAGTTTTGAAGAAAAAAAATACGTTTAGAAATTACAGACGAAAATTAGGAACACACTAAAATAAACAACTATAAATTAACTATTTCTTTGAAATCTAGACACCTTTTAGAACACAGGAGATAAGAAAAACAAAGTTTCAATTTTAGAACTAACTGACATAAGTCTGTGATACATTTTACATTAACAAAATGATACCCTTTAATGATTACTCGTTTTTAACATTAAACATTTTAAGTTATTTTCGATATATTTGCAAAATGCCTTTAGGAATCAAACTAAAATAAAGAGGTTTGTTAATTCTAGCGCATAACAACCTATACAAACAATTGCATTAGAATATGTGCTTTAGATAAAACTGTAATCTTTGATCTTATTTGTGTACATCTGTGCAAAATTGTTAATTTCAATTTTAACTGAGGCAAACATAGTTGTGTTTATCGTTTTACCATGAAAATGAAAATTTTTTTAAAGTCCACTCATTCTCAAAGATTACCTTTTAAAACAGTTAAAAAAACGGTTTGTGTAACCAAGCTTACTTAATTATTTCATCGTATTCAGAAAATAAAAGAATAAAGTGATTAAACCCTT
>NW_026857521.1:0-38323 GCF_026571515.1 Ruditapes philippinarum | reverse complement strand
TTTTATTTTATTTTTGTACAATTGAATGACTACATGTATAAGAGAAAATAAACGTAGGTTTCTTGGACAAATTGACGTACACGAAGGCATGCATATGACGCTAAAGCTTTTCCTTTCACTAATTCTTTGTTTTTTTTTTTGAAGATAAAATTGTTTTGTGCTAAGAAACTATTAGTATTTTATGGACCATTTGTCTGGTATTTTATGGACTAAACGTTGTCTGTATGTTTTATCAGCATAATTTTTATATCGCTGTATAGCGACTAATTTTTGTGTCTGTACAAGGAATGTTGTAGACGAGGAATTAATGGACCGAATTTCATGTGGCAAATTATTATATCTGTATACAATATTTTCCACAATCAAATATGAGTCTTTTTGTACAATATGTGACCTCGAGGAGATTTTTATTCTACAAATTGTGTTAAAAAGGATAAAAAACATTGTTTGTATTGTATAAAATTTCATTAAATAGTAATTAAAGTACGTGGATCTTTATCAATTACTTAAATTATATGTTATTATAAATTACTTAGGTAATACAGGTTGTTTATTGAAATATGGGGCGCGAGGCAATAACCGAGTCCCCTTATTCGACAAACATACATTTTATATTGTTTGATATATATACCATTCATTTTTGTTCAAAGTGAGCATTTCATAACGCTCATGCTTTTGAAATGAATCAGTTTTATCGTTGAGAGTTTTATACAGTAGAACAATACCCTAGAGTTGGTCTATTAAAGATCTATCACAGCTTAATTATTTTTGTATAAATGTTTGTGGTATTTTAAGTTCCCAATGTTTGATCTGTTTTTTTGTTTTTGTTTGGTGGTTTCAGTATTCCGACTTGAATACTGTATAAATAATCACGCCTGCTTTTTAAATTTGTCTTTTGACGTCGACGTCTTGCCTGTGATGTGCAGGCTTCATATAACCTCTGATCCCTTTTGAAAATTCCATTTTATATAGTTATGTACATTGTTTTCTTGTTTAGGACACACTCATCCTTTTACTTGGGAACCGTACGCCATGAAATGGCACGGACATATCATATTTTATTCAGTCCCAATGGGTTTAAAGGAGTGCCATCGCAGTCTTTCACTTGGTCCGTCTGATGCAGTTAAAAGAGGAAAGCGCTGTGTCCAACTGTAAAATAGTTGAACACTAAGCATGCAGTAAGTCAAGGAGACTTGCCGTAAACTTTTCAGACACTAAATATTGATGAGACAAATGCCTCCTTCTTATCCAGAAGAAAAATACCTTTTTACACAATATTGTAAGTATGTGTGCAATTAACTGAGCACTTTCTTTAAGTAGTCTTTGTTTCATTGCATCGCCTCGGGACCAGCTGTCTAATTTTGGTTAACATTTTTATTGTATTTCTATTGACATGCAAGAAAGATGTCTGCAACAAGGGAACATTCTACATGTACTGTATCTGCAGCATGGCCGCTGCACTCTTGTCTTTTGTAAAGAGAGTCGAAAATAGACGGTTACGACCACCAGCCATCTCCTTTGGTGTATTACGCGAGATACCATTTTCACGTCACGAAGAATCTTTTTCAAACTTTTAACCCCCCCCCCCCTCCCCCGCATACCACAAAAAGAATATAGTGCCATGTTTGTTTTCGAATTTGTCACAATTAAAGTAACTGTATAGTGTTCATGCAATCCCAATATGCAGCCCTAGTATTTTCTATGTAATTGTACACATTTTCTTTGCTGGTATTAATTCTTATTTTTATGTATAATGCATTTATTTCTTTTTCAAGCTTTTAATACTGAGTTTTAACCATGTGATGTGTTGCTTTCCAGACAATGTTAATATGGATGAATACTACAGCCCCTTGTTTACACTTAATGTTACATCTTTTTGTTTTGCAAAATACACACAAGATGAATAATTTCTAGGACGAAAATGTAATCCTCTTCCATATATCACTATGACAATATATGATGTTGCACTTGTTTGGTTAGTATTTTCGTTCTGTTAGAATTAATCGATTTTTACGATTTGACCACAAACTTTTGTTAAGGTGTTAATATAATTTTGAAAGTTAAAAATAAAAAATGTTATGGCAGCGGTGGGATTCGAACCCACGCCTCCGAAGAGACTGGTGCCTAAAACCAGCGCCTTAGACCGCTCGGCCACGCTACCTTATACCATAACCGGTGGCAAAGTAAATTAATATACTATAACACAAATTCCTGTATTTTTTAAACATAAATAAAGCTGATGAACTTGAATAAGTATTTTTCCAAATAAGTATGTTTTCATTGCCCTTCGTTTATAACTTATTCGCCTGTTTTTTTTTTATCTTTTTTTATTTATTATCATAACGAACGACAACTCTCGATTTTTTTTTTTTATCGCAAACCGGAAGTATGCGTTTAGTTAAGTCAAGTGATCTGATTGGCTGATTGATAATTGTGTTCAAATCAACAACCGGGAACAAGGAGCTACAAATTTAAATGAATTTCTTATCTAAAGTACAATAAATTGCAATGAAACGCAAAGTAAGTTGACATTAGGATGTTTTTAGCATAAATCTGTATGTTCAAGTGAATTCAAAATTTTGTTATATGTGAATAAAACAATGCGGTCGTTAGAATAAAAATTTCTGTCAAAAATACCCCACCTGTTTCCTTTATAAAAAGTTTTATGTTTCAGGAGTGAGACAAACAATGTACATAATATATTCGGTATCATATGTTTTGTTTATTTTTTAATTGATACGGCGAATTTTTGATTTAGATTTAATAGATTTTGATTTTATAGGCTATCACGTACGGCAAGAAGTGAAGATCTTCTGGTAAACAGGTAAAGAGTCAACTCGGCACAGTTCACTGGGTCCACTTTTAAAAAAAACAAACAACACAATAAACATATTAACTTTTTCTGATAACTTGCTTGTTATCAAGGTAAGCTGTTTAAAATGAAAAATAAGAGATATCTGGTATATTATCATATATGCCTTATTCTCATCGATTCGATACTTCTCGTGGATCCGATACGTCATTTTCCGTACCGAATACGAGCTCGCGACGCCAAGGAATACATCCGAACTATATGCAAGTTTTACGTCGGACAAGCGTTTATCAATAAACACATTTATAAATCATGCGTAAAAAACAGGTAAAATCATATCCAGCAATAGTTAAAACATGTTTTTGCATAAAAATAATGTTAAACACCTTCAATAATTCCTCTTTTATCATAAATAACCAAAATATATGTATTCTAATTTTACTCTGCAAAGTTACTTCCCTTTGATCTGAGTCACGAAAAGCTTTAGTGATACAGTATGTGCCAAAAAACTTGGACCACTTTCTTTGTTATCATATGATAGAGCCCATTGAACTGAAAGCCTTTCATAGATAGATCCCAATTAAAAACCAATTAAAAAAATAATGCTTGTTTTCATTATCAAAGCCTTTTATAACCATTGTTTAGGTAAAGCCAATCAAGATTGACAGAAGATACTGTAGATATTCATCTGAGTCCCTTCTGAAAGCATATGAGGCAGTGAAAGACAAAAAGTTACCTGTGAAAAGGGCTTCAAGACTGTTTGGTGTCCCATTAACCACCTTAAGAGATCGTGTTGATGGTCGTGTTGATGCTAATAATTTTGTCCATGGGGGTATTACGACACTTAGTAAGGAGGAGGAGGAGGTTCTTGTGGAGCATTTAGAGGCAATGAGTCTTCTTGGCTATGGTTATACCAACACTAAGCTGCAACAGATAGCAGGTGAACTGGCTTTTGATATGGGAAAGAAAGAGAAAAACAAACCCATGAGCAACAACTGGTTGTATGGTTTTTTAAATAGGTGGAAAACGCGTTTAGCATCCCTTTTCTCCAAGTAGTTTGGATAGCAACCGTGCAAGATATTGTACCCCTGAATCTGTTGCCCACTACTACAAAAACCTGAAAGATATTCTGGTCAAGTATGATCTACTTGATAAGCCACAGCACATATACAACCTTGATGAAACAGGACTTAAACCAGATCATAGGCCACCAAACATCATATCATCTTTAGATTGTAAACCACAGGCAGTAACTTCACCACGCTCTACCACAACAACACTCATTGGTTGTGTCAATGCCATTGGTAATACTGTTCCACCTTTCTTTGTGTTCAAAGGAAAAAGATTTAATAGTGACTTGATGAATGGAGCAACCTTTGGTGCAAGAGGGGAGATGTCTGATTCAGGATGGTCGAATGGTGAGCTGTTCTCAACATACCTTAAGGAGCACTTTCTGCCATATGCAAGGTCAGGCACCGATGATTCACAAGTGATTCTTCTGTTGTTTGATGGTCATTCTTCACACGTTTCACCAAGTTTAATTAAGTGGGCAAGATCTCGAAATTTGATTCTTTTCTGTTTACCAGCTCACTCATCACATTTTCTTCAACCACTGGATGTTTCACTTTTTGGCCCATTCAAGACATTCTACTATTCAGAATGTTCCTCCTTCATGCAGAAGAATATTGGACAGGTTATCACCAGATATGACATGTGTCAAATAGCATGTAAGGCGTACTTGAAGGCGATGACACCTATTAACATTCAAGCAGGATTCCGGAAGACAGGTATTTATCCTTTGTCTAAGGATGTAGTTCCAATGGAAAAGCTTTTTCCAGCTGAAGGCTTCAGGGAAGAAGAACCAGTTAAAAAAGTGAAAGCGCTAAGGCAAGGAAAAGAGGCTGTTGAAGACTTCTTACAAAAGAAAACAGAGTCTACAAGTACAAAGACAATTGAAAATGTCAACAACCTATGTCAAAAGTGCAATGGTAGTGTTGAGGTGAAGAAGAAAATGAAGAAACCTAAACCTAGTGGGAGAGCAATTACAGAGGACAGCTATTTGAAAGAACTAGAAGAATACCAAGAGGGATTGAAAGGGACACAACCATCATCTCATACTGATTTAGAAGATAAGGAAAATGAAACTCCAAAAAAGAAACATAAATCAAAGAAAAATGCCAATCCTAAGAAATCACTCAAATTTGGAAGCCCGAAGCCATTAACTAGTGGAACATGTAAAACAAATCAAGCAATACCTGTACATTTGGATGATGAAAATAGCTATTCTGACTTTGATGAACAAATTGCAGATGAAGACCTATGTTGTGTCTGTAAAAAGTGGTCCCCACCTAATCACAATGATCATCCTGATCTCAAAATTATTACATGGGCTTACTGTGACAACTGTTCTCACTGTGTTCACCTCAAATTTTGTACTCCAGTACGGGTTGTTCGGCGTCTCAGCACTTTCCTTTGCCCTTGCTGTGATGCTTAGAAAACATATTATTAAAAAAATATAATTCATTGGTTTATAGTTACTGTTACACAAGTTTAAGTGTTGACTTATGTGTTTATTTGTTAAAAAATACTTGTTTTATATTCTTGTTTTGAGAACAGTTGACATGTTAATTTAGTAATTTTAATGAACAGCTCCCCTGCCATGTGCACATTTTTTCTTGAAATGACATAAAAGGTCTGAAATTTTAAGCACACCTGTAGTTCACCAAAAGTTGTCCACCTTTATAGCTCTTTTTACACTGAGACCAATAGAGTATCGGATCGATGAGAAGCGTCTGCTATGACAAAGATTCAAGGGCAGTAATTATTTTGAGGTAAATATTTCAACAAATCAACATAGTTTTGGTGTTTTCATTCTGTTTTATTTCTGTTTAGTAGTTTCTGTGGCTGTAAATGAAAATTAGGTCACAAAAATAGTGACACGAACTGCGCATGCGCCATTTTAGCCGTTAAGGTATCGGGAAAGCGGCATAATACACCCATAAAAACTTTCAATATGATCTACGTAAATAACCGAGGTATATCAAGTGAAAAAAATGAGTTGCTTCCCTTATCTTCAGGGCTGCCGATTTTTCGCGGAAATCCGCGGATTTCTCGAGCTCCTGGGTCATTTTTGCGATCGATGTAAATTCGACAAAGACAATAAATTCATTTGTCATATTTTATACAGTACCCCAAAACCGGCACGCTTCAGCTTTTATCGTTACGCTAGCCGCCTATGGTACGTCTGTAAGCGCTTTTCTCATTGGTCAAATCGAGTCTTTTCCGGCATTCTATTTTAGAATAACCAATCAAATTACAGTTTACATTGTCGCTCTTGTCTGTTGTCAAAATGTCGGATATTTGTTTTGAGGACTGATGAAAACCTGAAGTCCAACTAAATTGTCTCTGAATGGCTTTAAAGGCAACCAAAGAAGTCAAATTTAGAGTCCAGGAAATTGATTTTAGGGCATACCAAATCATCAGAATCCTGGGCCCCCACCAGGGCTTTGCCCTGCACCCGCAAAGGGGGCCTCCCCTTGACCCCCGGCGTATTTTCCTCGGATTTTGCAATTTGCTGTTGGCAGCCCTGTATCTTCGAGTAAAATCGATACCGCTTATGCTAAAACAATACAAATAAGCCGTTTTTAAACCGCTAGTTTGTTGTGATTAAATGTCAGATTTTAAAATGTAATACACCAATAGAAAGCTTTGGATCTTAGCTTCATCACAGTGTAAACTTCAACATATCTTTTGACTCCAAAGTATTTAAATTAACTGTTAAACCTACCATATGTCAGACCATTTTACATACGATTTATACATTGAGATACGCAACCTGTAATCTTTACTCTAAATACTACTGATAAGAATAGCCTGTCGTCTGCTAGTTCTGAAAGTGTTTATTGGTGTATTGTACATTGTGCTGAGTTGGAATTGTGCCGAGCTGACTTGGGTGGCTGAGTACTTTTTAGGGCCTAGGTGACCCTGATTCGAACTTTTGGTTAGCAGGTTTGGGCCCCAGTTCTGGCTTCCAAATTCTTATAAGCCACCTTTTTTCATTCTTTTTTTCCATCTGATGCGGCATTAAAGTGTTGGGTAAGACCCGTTACGAAAAGGTGCTGTTAAGTCATGGTTCTGATGAATATGAATAATGTGCACAGGGCATTTTAGGTGAAAATATTAGCATTTTTAGGGGAAAATATACCTATTTTGGGCTAGGGGAAACAGCCTTTTATATTCTGCTGTAAAATACAAGGATAAAAATCACTGCTTAAGCTAGTATAGGCCAGTGCTAGTGATCTTTAGCTTTGTCTAGGCCATTTATGAAAACTATAATTAGTCCCCTACCGGTTTAACCGGAGGGGACTTTAGGTTTACCCTCCATCTGTCCGTCTGTCAGTCCGTCAGTCCGTCCGTCCACAAAACTGGATCCCGCGATAACGCAAAAAGTACTGAAATTTTTTTTATGAAACTTCATATATGGATAGATGGCAGTATGGAGATTATGCACGTCTTTTTCTTTTCTTCCTATGTTGAAAATTCTGGTTGCTATGGCAACAAATAGTCTGAAAATATGGCAAATTTAACACATAAACTGGATCCAGTGATAACTCAAAAAGTACTGAAAATATTTTTATGAAACATAAAATATGGGTAGATGGCAGTCTGCAGATTATGCACAACTTTTTCTTTTCTTCCTATGTTGAAAATTCTGGTTGCTATGGCAACAAATACTGAAATAGCCTGGATTTCAAGATTTCTGATTTAATTTTTTCAGCTTTTTCACTATAAGTTCTTTATTTCTTAAGGTGTTTACTTCAAACTTTAAATATAAGTTTCTGGTCATCAACCACATCATATGTGACAAGGTTTACAACTCTAGCACAAAAATTATCAGTATTACCTCCCTTGAACTTAGAATTTTTATGAAAAAAAATGTTGTCTTTTTTAAATAACTTCTTTATTTCCTAATGTATCTACTTCAAACTTCATATATATGTTTCTTATTATCACTCAACATTTTTGAGAAGGTTAAATACTCTAGCAAGACTATTTCCAGAATTATGTCCCCCTTGAACTTAGATTTTTTTCGAGAAAGTGGTATTTTTTACTCCAACTTCTTCATTCCTAATAGGATTTACTTTAAAATCCTACATCGTAATAATATGACAAGGTTGTATAAACATAATTGCCTTACTAGGCAGGGAAACTTAACACATTACTGTGAAATAGACAAACTTAGAACTCAAAATATTTAAGTTCATTCATGTCATTCATTCACTGGTAAAATTGAAATCAGAATGTTGCTGGGGTTCTAACCGGTAGGGGACTTATGGATTGCTTGCAATACTATGATAATTGCTTGTTCATTTACAGATGGATTCCAAGTTGAGTCTAATGGCAGCTTTTGATGAATTGATGAGGAATGCCAAGGTTTTATCAGCAGGAATAGAACCAGGTATTGTTACCAGTGTTTTTAACTTATTGATCCTAAATTCTTCGTCACTCAAATTTTACCATGACTAGAATACATTTCAACTCTCGTCATTCCTGGCATGTTTAATGTTGTTTACAATATCTGGATATATTTTTCTTGACCTTTTACTTACAATCCATACACTTATTACCTGCCTTTAACAATCACTAGAGAGGTTGGCAGTATTCAGAGATTGATAGACCCCTGGTTATACTTCCCTAGAACTGTTAGGCGCTGGAATAATCTCCTATACCAGGTCAAATCCACTTCGTGTAGTTATATTTAGAATAGACTAGTGACTATTTAAAGAAATGTTAGAATGTACCTTTAACGGTGATACTTTTTTCTCAGAATTTAAAACATTTGCGGAGAACCAGCAATCATGCAGAAGACAGTGGGCAACATCAGAAGAGGAACTTCAGCATCTGAGAGGGAAGATGATCTCCCTTGAATCTGAGAACAAAACACTGGATGCTAAACTTAAACATGCAAGGTATAGAATGAGAGTATTTGCTATAAATGGCAGTGCTTTACTTTTGAAAGTAGTGTAACTGTTCATGTTCGATATAATCTTCCAGTTTGTCCTGGCTTTTCTTAACTTATGATGAACTTTCTAAGTTTCTAACACTATCAGAGATTGCTGTGATACAATTGAATATGTCTAAATATTATGTTATCCACTGTTGAAGACATTATTTTATCATTCTCATCTTTATTGTAAAGTATAATGGTGAATGTTGGAACCTTAAATAATAGTTCAAGCAAAGTAGTTTTACATATTACATGGCTACAAAATGTTGCCAAAATTGGTTTTCTTAACTGTTGGTTTAACATTACTTGAATTGTTATTTATACCCATCACACATCTAAATACATGTGTGTTAAAGTAAAGTAATATAAAGCTATCAGGTAAAATGAAACACAAAATTATTGAATAAAGTCTATTTTGTTAAACTTATTGAAATTAAAATATTTAATGTTGAGAAACTTGATTTTTGAAATTTTATAGAAACTTGATAGAAAAAGAAGAACAGAAACGGTTGAAAGTGGAACATGATAAGGAGCAGCTGGTAGGTGTATAACATTATATGAGCCGCGTCATGACAAAACCAACATAATGTGTTTGCAACCAGCATGGATCCAGACCAGCCTGCGCATCCGCGCAGTCTGATCAGGATCCATGCTGTTCGCTTAACAACCCTTTTACAAGTAGAAAAACTGATAGCGAACAGCATGGATCCTGATCAGACTGCGCAGGCTGGTCTGGATTCATGCTGGTCGCAAACCCATTATGTTGGTTTTGTCATGACGCGGCTCATATATCTTATAGTGACCTAAATTGTATGATTGTAGAACTTTTTAACCCTTTCCCCCATGAGCATATTGTGAAAAATGGCCGTTTTCACTGAAAAGCCTCCTGTTACAAGTTAAAACTGCTATGAAACTATGAAAAATGCTTCAATACTAATCAAACTTGGCACAAATGTTGACTGGATCATTGCCTTTGTAACGACATGCTCAGTCTTAAATTTCCTGTTACCATGGCAACGAGGGGACATCTCAAAATTGCCAAAAATCACTATTTTGCCTCGATTTTTTCCATCAAAATTTATTTCAAAGTGCTGCAACTTCTCAAAGAATTGAGATAGAGTCAAAGGCTTTTCAGCGTTGGTTACACGTTACATTATGATCGACCTGGGGTCATTTTTAGCCTCTCACAAGTCCAAAATTTTCTTGGCAATGAGGGGGACTCCGCCCCCCCTTCAAACCCCCTTAACAGAAGGGGGCACATCCCCCTTCTGGCAACCCCCTGATGTATCTTTTGGATGGGAGGCGCCGCCGAAAAAGTGCTCAATTTTTTAAGCAGCATTTTTCAAACGAAAACGTGTTTGGGGCCAAAATAGGACATTTTTTCACTATTTGAGGCCTAAAAAAAAGGGGGGGTCGAAAGTGCGTTGTTTCGCGTATATATGAGGTAAAGGGTTAAGGTTGCTCACTGTATATCACTTTGTTTCTCATGCCAGTTGGGTTAGAATTAAGTTGACTTGTTTCATGTAAACTCCATGATAAACTATCCACCTAGCAAGCAAAATAATTGTTTACAAATAAGGATCATTGTCAGCTTTTAAAGATTTTTAAACATTTATTCAATGGCATTTCACCCATTAATTGCTTGTAGAAAAATTTAAACAAACTTAATTTAACTGTCACTTTTCATATCTATTTATTTAGTTATTTGTATTTAAGTTTATTTTAATCACATTTGACAGTTGAGTAGTGAATTTTTTCCATTGATTATAATTGTACTTTTACCCTTATAGGAGCGACAGATTGCTCTGATCCGTGAATTACTGATGGACGGCAAGCACGGAAATAAATTGGACCAACATGACAGGGAGAGGCTGGCGTTCTTAAGCACAACAGCTCAACGTTCCACATACGAAGACTCGCCACCAAAAAGGTATATTAAATTTCAAAGCAATTGTAGCTAAATATAAAAATATAAAAAAGTATGCAATCCCTTCATCAATCAGACAATTTTACTAGTGAGTGTTGTAATTTGAATAAAAATGAATGCTTTAGTTTTCTGTTGAGGTGATAATGTCGTATAAGAACGTGCTTACATGTCTCCTGTATTCACAAATGTTTCATCTTCATCAGGAGAACAACTACTCAGGTGCCCGTACGTGCCTAAAATAATTCACGGAAGGACACCTGAGGTCTTCCTCCACCAGTAAAGCTGGAATGTCGCAAAATGACCTATACTGTGTCTGTGTGACGTAAAACCCAATCAAACAAACAAATCAATAGGAGAACAAAGTATAAGATTATTATCTGATATTACATGAACATAAATCTGCATGTTTGCATACATGTCATTGTCTGTGTTTGTAGGTTATCGAGGATCAATGAGTCAAACCACTCTGTACTGTCTGATGAGGACATCGATTACTGGGATAAGACAGAAGAGGACCTCGAACCAGCGTGTGGCGGACGTCGTAGACGTAGCAAGCGAAACAAGAGACCATCAGCTCCGCCACAGGAAGATATGAATGTGACGCCGCCAAAGAGACACAAAACTATAGAGGTATGTCAAAATCTTTCTAACCAAATAAGTGTATTATCAGCAAGTTGTAATGTGTACTGGACACAATACAGTAATATAAGCTATAGTTTTGGTAATACATAAATTTCCATAAATCCTTATTTACTATTTATTATTTAAGGAGAATGAAGTAGTGACAACAACAACAATCACAGTAACGGCAGATGGCCGACCAATTGAGGCAACAACAGAAGTATCTGTACCAAGTGCTGGTCGTAAGCTTAACAAAAGTTTCAGCGAGCCTGCATTGGACAAACATATGATGGGTAAATGTTTACTTTGTTTATAGAAATTAAGGAATTTATTTTATTTAATGCTTGTCTAAGCATCCTTATAGGCACACAAAAGTCAGAGGGGTTCTGGCCTCTTACCTGTCTGACTATCAGACACATTTTCAATGCCAAAACGGTTTGTTATATGTTAAATTGTGAATAATTTGGTTTTGCAAATGAGCCTGTTTTGTGGTTTGTAATTTTTGCAGTCTTCAACTAAAGCAATGTCTTTACTGCTCTAGGAGTCATACTTTTCATTATATATTGATAGAATTTGAATGAAAATTTTTATAAAAGCTCACTTCTTGAGTTTTGTAAAATTGTTTTCAAGTTCATCTTTACTTAACAGAATTACATATTTGATATCCAGCGTTTATTAAATGAATGTATACAAATATGGATACTGCTTAATTGGAAAAAAGTGTTTATTAAGTATTGTGGCTTTTTAAGTAAGTAAAACAAATTTTCATTCATGCCTTATTGTTTATCTTTCTTTCATAAAAGTTAACTAGAAAATATGATCATTTTATAGAAAGTGAAACAGAATCAGATGCTGATCCATGGACACCAAGAAATATGAACACAAATGCCAGCAAGAGCACCCTGCGTGGAACACCTACGTAAGTTTTATTTGTTGACACGTGATTGTGTACTTAGGAAAAAGTTAATGGTTAAGGCAAAGTTTTGACTGTAATGTTCAACCTACCTACAATCACCTTCGTATAATTGCTGATATAGGATAGAGCTTTTAGGATAGTTGCTAATTTTCAGTTTTTCATAGTCATTGATTATCTTGACATGTTTGTACTTTGATAGTATTCAAGTCAACCATTTATTTATTCTATTGTCCGAGTGATTAAGATCCATCTTTGCATCATGTGTTGTCATTGTAGTTGTTACAATATTCATATATTTGTCATCAAAGAAAAGTTTAAAATGGGGAAAATTAGACCCTAACAGAGTATTAAAAAGATGTTTGAAATAATTGTGTGAGAAAATGACAGGATTGTTTGTCTTCAGGATGATTTTAAATTTCTTTAAGTGTCAAGTACTGAAATATACCACAACAGATTTACTTGATCATCTTATTGCCTAATCTTTGAATATTATCTACAAGTATAATGTTACTATGCCTGAAGTATATAGGCATGCTGGCCAACTAAATAGACATTCATTAGAAAGTCAGTTTGTCCTTGGCTTTAATAGAGTTATTACTGTCTGAAGTATGCTAATTTATGAAGAAGTATGGTTTTGTTAATACAATTTGTCATGTTTTATTTGTCATCAGGACGCCCATGTTGAGGAAAGCACATTCTGCCAGCAAAGGTTTGAACAGAATTCACTTCTTCATCTCGGAGACAGTGATTAGACCGAGGACTTGTGTACCGGTATGATTTTCTTTGGTTTATGCCCCATGGGCAAACATATTGTTTAATTTTGTTCTGTATTCTTCTTAAACATATTTTATGCAATATTCCAGTTTTTTTTTCTTTTTCAATTCTAACTATTTTTTTTTTTCAGAAAATTAGAATATTAGCCCCAGGCCATTCTTAAAAAAATGTTTGTTTGCAGTAACGTGACCGACTCACAAAATTTGCCCCTACTCAAATTTTTTTTCGTGGTCTGGATAAAAAAATATTTTTTTTTCAATCAGAAAATTATGCCTTGTGCTTTAAGGTTAATAGAAGAAATAAAATGTAGTTCTTATTAAATTAGAATTCAGTTATCAATTTATTAATTGTTACCAGATTATCAAAGCATACATTGTCCAGCATTTTGAAATTCCATGTTTATTTGGGAGTACAGTTCAATAAAAAAAAAAATTTAAAAAAAATCAATCGACCTACCTACCTACCTTGAAAATTCTTGGTCGGGTTACTGCAAACAAACATTTTTTTAAGGACGGCCCATTCACTTTTTGTTTTGTTTTATCTTTCCTGTCCATTATTTGATTCTCACATGGGTTAAGTGTGACCTTCGAATGGTATAAAAGTATCGTCTTCAAAGTGCTTGAGTCCTTGTCTTTGAAAGAGCTTAACACTTTAAAATAGCCCTTACATGTTTTAGATAGTCTTAAAGTGTGTAAATTTGTTATTTACGTGTCTTGACAAACCTTTTCAGTGTGGAAAGAGAATTGGCTTCGGAAGATTGGCTATGAAATGTAAAGGTAAGTTTGTATTATTATTTAAAAAAAAAAAGAACTGGCAATTCTTTCAGGAGTAAGAGTTCAATGTTTTTCTAGGCCTATGCACATAAACTTTTATTAACAGTTGATATTTTACAATTAATTTAAATCTTTTAAAAAATTTACAACTGCAAAGGGAAGACAATATTTACAAAGTCGTGAAAATGATGATTTAATGTGAGACATGTTTGGTTTGTTGATAAGTGTGCATCTTCGTGAAACCAATTCTTTTATTATCAAATGATTATGACCAGATTTCCAATATATTAATCATTAAATGCTACAGACATAATTAAATGATTTTAAATATGTGGCTAATGTGCAACAGAAAATTTTAAGTGATTTTGTAATGATCTCTTTCTGTTTTTTTTTTGTAAAATCGTTGTCTGTGTGTGATAATATAGTTACCTATGTTTTGTGTATTACAGATTGCAGATCAATTTGTCACCCTGATTGTAAGGATAACCTGCCCTTGCCTTGCATATCAGCCCCACCCACTCCAGGAACCGGTAAAATACAAGGGGTGAGATCTTTATATATATAACTCTAAAAACACAGGAAGTGTTAAAAACCTCCTGACTAGCCAGGCCAGACTCCAGTATGTATATGTTGATTTTACGTATTGTATTGTTGGCTGCAGCATATGGTTATAAAATTCTATAATTAAAACATGATCTGTACAAAACTATTGTAAATTTGAAGAAGAAAAAACAACAAAACAAAAAAACAGCAACATAATGGATAAAACTATAGGATTTATATATTTGGACTTGGAACTTATAAATATAGAAATAAAATTTCAGTCAAATATAGCTTACACTTCAGATAATATTCTCACACTAAAAACTTACTTGTAAATTACCTCAGCGAGACATGTTTAAGTGCAATATATATTTGTAATCAACATCTCACCACTTCATCTATGTAATGGAAATTGCCTTATTTGATATTGAAACTGTCCATATTTAAATTAAGTAAAGATTTTGAGATCACAAAGTTTAGGTAGTTATTGCTTTCTTTACCTGGCAAAGTTCCAGGGATCACACTGGCTCAAATAAAATAATGGCCAATATTTTAAAAAATAATAGCCAAAAGTTCAGCAGACTATTCACGATTTAGCGATTAACAACATAAGCAGTTGATTAAATAAACATTAACTATACAACTTTTTCAGTTTTATAAGGATTCTCAAATAAACTGACACTTTGTGTATATTGATAACTACCTTTTTTTTACATAGAACCACAACTTTGTTATTTTAGAACAGAATAAAAATGTTATATAGTATAATTACTGTATAACAATAATATTAAAGATTCATTATAAATTTACATAATGCTGTTAACAGACAAATTTTGTTTGTTTGCTCTAATCAAATTTTATCAGCTATACCCACTGTCAATTTCCACATTTCACACAGAACTGGAGTAGATCTAGGTCTGCTGCATTCTTTATCGATTTTTACACCTTATATAAACACTGTTAGGCCATCCATAAAAAAATGTTCGTTTGCAGTAACGCGACCGACTCACAAAATTTGCCCCTACTCAAATTTTTTTTTCATGGTCAGGATAAATTTTTTTTTTTTGGAATCAGAAAATTATGCCTTGTGCTTTGTTTTCGTTCTTTTAAAGGTTTATAGAAGAAATAAAATGTAGGTCTTATTAAATTAGAATTCAGTTATCAATTTATTTATTGTTACCAGATAAACAAAGCATATATTGTCCAGCATTTTGAAATTCCATGTTTATTTGGAAGTACAGTTCAATAAAAAAAAAAAAAAAAAAAAAAAAAAAAAATCGACCTACCTACCCACCTTGAAAATTCTGGGTCGGGTTACTGCAAACACACATTTTTTTAAGGATGGCCTTGGAAGTAAAAAAAAATCGCCAGATTTTGTAGCCAAAATGCAAAAATAATCGCCAATCTTATAAAATAATCGCAAATGGCGACTGACAGCGTGAGCCCTGAAGTTCCACTTTTGTTTTGGAATATGATTGTTTTCTGCGAAAATATAAAGATAAGAATTATCAAATAATATGTATATTTTCAGGGGATACTGTCTGATTACTGCCGAGATGAATGCCCAATGATTCCAGGCATAGTGGTAAGTCCTTTCATCTTTTGTGATAATCATTCATATTTCTCTTAACTTCATTTATAGTAATGGACAGGTGTCGCACCTCAGTAGGTCCAGTAAATGGTGGAAAGTCACAATGTTTATTAATGGGACATAAACACGTTAACAGTATTGATCGACTTGACTCTCAGAAATAAGAATTTAATTTCTAACTGCATTATTATATCTGACTAAATTCTTCGCATCTAACATCTTTTTCATTCATTTTGCTTTAGTAAGGTGTAACTTTTATATGGAGATGAATTTTTCAGCTGGAGACTGCTGTCTTTTGTGTTTCCTTAACTTACATTTAAAATGAAATTATTAATATCATTTCTAGATTTATGTTTTTGTTCTAATGACCATTTTGTCATTGATTTACAGATTCATTGTGTGAATGAGATAGAGGCTCGGGGACTTAATGAAGTAGGAATCTACAGAGTACCAGGGTATATATATAACCTTATTAAACATGTCACTATAAATAGTAACAATTAAAAAGAATCCAATTAATTATTGCAATTTGAGAATTATTGTGATTTAAGATATATCCACTTTCATATATAAAAAAAGACTATATTGTCAAGTACTGGATGTGAAAAAGACCGGGTCATTTCAGGAATACTGAATATGCAAGCTGTGATGTCATGTTCAAAATTTAACCACATATGCATAGATTTCTTAATGTACTGTAAAAGAATGTTCCATTTAAATGCCTCAATTAAGGTGAGCAAATATATAGAGGATATTTGTTTAGTTCAGTGTAAGATCGGAATATATTTCACCGAGTGAGCACTAAAAGGTATATTTCATGAGTGGCGCAGCCACGAGTGAAATATGAACTTTTGGTGTTCACAAGGTGAAATATATTATGATCTTACACTAAACTAAACAAATTTTCTTTTTATTACATGCAAATAAACGTTTAAAAAAGACATTAAACCTAATACTAAATGAAAAGCGCGCCAAATAATAAAACAACGTGACGTCATTTACGACGTCACATCATTAAGCTGGTACCCAGTACTGTGCACGCTGGTATTTCACTGAAACAACGTTAGGTGCTTAAATTCAAAACAGTGAAATTATCAAAGTGGTAATTTCACTGTTTCAAACAGTGAAATTACCAGTTTTATATCACTGATATATTTCTATAAACCACCGAAAAGCATGTAATAAAAGTTTACACTTGTCCATATACTGACAAAACAAGATGGGATCATCTGTTGCCTACGGTCACATTTATAGTTTTAAATGATTTGCTTTATGAAGATAACTGAACAAAATGGTAGATTTTAGGTAGCAAAGAAATTCATGATTTATCCAATGGGCTGATTTATTGATACTTCCTAGTCTTGATATGTATTTTTATGGTCTATTTGGTCCAACTTGTTACTTATCTAGAGTTGAAGTTATTTAAATGTATATTAATTTTCAGATCAGCCTAATTACTCAAAGAACTCATTATAGAACAATGGAAAATGATAATTCCATTTATAGTTATATAATTTTGAAAGAGTGAAGGGGGAGAACTTACTTTTATGTAATAGAACATGGCAAGGGGGATGATTTTATGATTGTATATATACAGTATATGAAAAAAGGAAAATTTTTATTTGTTTTTTTCATTTGCAGATCTGACAGACAAGTTAAGGAACTGAAAGAGAAGTTTTTCAAGGGTAAAGGCATGCCAAACTTGGTAAGTAGGATATTTTTGTTGTAACTTTCTTTATTGGGTACATACAAGTAAAAGAAAATGAATATATAGATATATAGAATAATTGTTGCCCTTGTAATTCTTCAACTCATTAGTTAGATAGAAGCGAAACTGCTAAACCAAATCTGGTGTTGTAGTGTTGGACTTCACCATTTTCATCTTACTTTGAACTCATTAGTTAGTTAGACATAAACCTTCTTTATAAGATGGTAGATTGTCCCCTCTATCAAAAAAAAAAACAAAAAAAAAATATAAAAAACATTTTTATTCTTCCTAGATGATGATAAATGGTGTAGAAGTAAATATAGGGAATAAAAGTGTAATGTTAGTCTATAATCTAAAGTATAACTGTGACTTGATTAAAAAAAAACCACATAAATTGAAAGATTGATGTAAATCGCCCAATGTTTGATATTTATATAGCATGTTTCACAAGTTATTCACGGAGGTTTACACTCTTTAAAATATCAAATTGTTACTTTCAGTCAAATATTGATGACATTCATGTAATATGTGGCTGTTTGAAGGACTTTCTTCGAGGCCTGAAGGAGCCATTGGTAACATTCAGATTGTGGAGAGATTTTGTCCATGCAGCTGGTTTGTTTGTTATTTTTGTTGTTAAATTATAATCCTTGGGCCTGTTTCAAGTAATTAACCAGTTTTTCAGTTGTGCAAAGTCTGGTTATTAGATTTGTCGAATGGCTGGTGATTTGGCCCTTGGGCGCGGTTCAAACAGGTGGTTTCCCGTCGATAACAAGTCAAGATTTGAAACAAATTATTATAATCACACTTGGTATATAGCAAGCTTATTATCCCCCGCCGAAAATTTTCGGCGGAGGATATAGAAATAGTCTCCGTCCGTCCTTCCGTCCGACATTTTTGTCCGGAGCATATCTCTAAAAGTATTTGAGTTATCAACTTGAAACTTCATAGGTGGATAGACCTCATTGAGGAGGAGTGCAGTGCACAAGAATGATAACTTTACCTTGCATAATTTTTGAGTTATTGCCCTTTGTTATTTTCAAAATTGATTTTTGTCCAGAGCATAACTCCAAAAGCCTATGAGATATTAACATGAAACTTCATAGGTGCATAGATCTCACTCAGGAGGTGTGCAGTGCTTAAGAATGATAACTCTAACTTTCATAATTTTTGAGTTATTGCCTTTTGTTATTTTTCAAATTATTTTTGTCCAGAGCATAACTCAAAAAGCCTTTGAGATATCAAAATGAAACTTCATAGGTGCATAGATCTCACTCAGGAGGTGTGCACTGCACAAGAATGATAACTCTACCTTTTATAATTTTTGAGTTATTGCCCTTTGTTCTTTTTCATACTTAATTTTTCAATTCAATTTTTTTCTCAAAAAGTATTTGAGGTATCAACTTGAAACTTCATAGGTGTATAGATTTAACTGAGGAGGGATGCAGCACACAAGAATCATGATAACCTACCCTGCATTATTTTTCAGTAATTGCCCTTTGTTATTTTCAGCCATCAGTATTCACATAGGTTTCAAATCTGTTATCACTATAGCCTTCAGTTTTTATTACCTAAAGACCTCTTAAAATGGAATTATTCCGCTCTACTACATATACATTCTTCCAATGAGCAAACACATTCGGCGGGGGATGGCCATGTTGACATGGCTCTTGTTTGAATTATTATTATTTTGATCTTGTAGAATATCCTTACATAAAAAATGGAAACAATTGTTTTGGTGTTGGATTTATTTGCAATAAGCTTTTGAAGGTTACAACTAGTAAAAAATATTGTGCTAATAAGTAAAGAAAGGAGTTTTGTTCTCTTTTATATTAAGTGTTTCAAGGTTTTACATGTTATTGTTAACATCTTTATTTTATATCTGTAGAAAATCGGGACAAAGCAATGGCAGAGTCGGACATGTACCAGGCCCTGAGCGAGCTGCCACGAGCCAATAGAGATACAATAGCCTTCCTTATGCTTCATTTACTCAGGTATGCAGTGAATTACCTTTTATTGTAACATGCTTCATAATATTCCCCTGTCAAACAGATAGGGCAGTCAAGAGCATTATTACATGATATATGCACAGGATAAAAAAGAAATGGTTACAAACCATTTGACATCATATAGGACTTAAATAAACCAAATCATGTCAGAAAAATTACATCTAAGCTAAATGTAGTACAACGTATTTTTATACAATTCTCTTTATTATTAGCATTAGTTAGAATGGAAGTAAAAAGTATTTTTAGCTCGACTTTTTTTTTTGAAAAAAAAATAGAGGTATTGCTACAGTCAGGTCGGTGTTGTCGTTGCCGAAGCTGTTGCCGTCCGAAAACTTGTACCTGGATCATAACTTTTTTATTTCTTTGTGTATTGTCTTCATACTTGGCCACAACAACCCTTGGGACAAGACCTTTCAGTAGACCACACTAACCTTGACCTTCATCCATAAATGACCTTGACCTTCAAGGTTAAAAGTCCCATCATAACTTTTTTATTTCTTTGTGTATTGTCTTCATACTTGGCCACAACAACCCTTGGGACAAGACCTTTCAGTAGACCACACTAACCTTGACCTTCATCCATAAATGACATTGACCTTCAAGGTTAAAAGTCCAATTTTTGCTTGTTCATGCGTTATGGCTGTAACTTGTTATTTTTGAATGGAATGTCTTCAAACTTGAACATAATAATCTTTAAGGATATCCCTTAAAAATAACCAGCCAGACCTTGACCTTCACTCATAAAATGACCTTGACTTTGAAGGTCAAATTATTGAAATTTCATTTTTTTTGGCTTTTTTTGGCTGTAAGTTTGTTATTTTGAATGGATTGTCCTGAAACTTGAACATAATAATCTTCAAAGATTTCTGTTAAAGATATACCGAAAGACCTTGACCTTCACACATTAATGACATTGTCTTTGAAGGTCAAATTATTGAAATTTTCATTGTTTTGGCAGTCACTGACTGTACTTTGCTATTATTGAAGGGATCAACTTCATATTATAGAGAACATCTTAAGGACCAGACTTGTTGTTATCAAACCCAACTTTGCTTGGGCTCTTAAATGACCTTGACCTTGAAGGTTAAATTACTGAATTTTCTCAGATTTGTGCATTAAATGACCATATTTAAATATTTATTGGTGTGTGTGTGTCTGTATTTACAACAACAACAACAATAACTTAAAGTGTGACATTGTTTCTATTTATAGAATTGCGTCATTGTTTCTATTTATAGAATTGTGTCATTGTTTCTATTTTGAGAAATTGGGTCATTGTTTTTTTTTTTTTATAGAAATGCGTCATTGTTTCTATTTTTAGAGATTGCATCATTTTTTCTATTTTTAGAAATTGCATCATTTTTTCTATTTTTAGATATTGCGTCATAATTTCTATTTTTATTATTTTTAGAGATTGCATCATTTTTTCTATTTTTAAAAATTGTGTCATAATTTCTATTTTTAGAAATTGCGTCATTGTTGCTATTTATAGAAATTGCGTCATTTTTTCTATTTTTAGAAATGTCGTCATTTTTTCTATTTTTAGAAATTGCGTCATAATTTCTATTTTTAGAAATTGCATCATTGGTGCTATTTTTAGAAATTGTGTCATTGTTTCTAATTTTAGAGATTGTGTCATTTTTTCTATATTTAGAAATTGCGTCATAATTTCTATTTTTAGAAATTGCGTCATAATTTCTATTTTTAGAAATTGCGTCATAATTTCTATTTTTAGAAATTGCGTCATTTTTTCTATTTTTATAAATTGCGTCATTTTTTCTATTTTTAGAAATTGCGTCATAATTTCTATTTTTAGAAATTGCGTCATAATTTCTATTTTTGTGTCGCCTCTACGGAGTAGTGGCGACATATAGGGATCACTTCTCCGTCGTCTGTCTGTCCGTCTGTCTGTCTGTCCGTCTGTCCGTCACAAAACTTGTCCGGACTACTCCTCATAAACTACTGGTGCAATTTCATCCAAACTTTACAGGAATGATCAGTACCAAGTCTAGTTGTGCATATTGTCAGGATTTTCCGGTTCAATGATTTTTGTCAGAGTTATGGCCCTTTAACAATTTTTAATTTTAAAGTTTGTCCGGACTACTTCTCTTATACCATTAATGCAATTTCAATGAAACTTTACAGGATTGATCTGTAGCTCAAGTCCTTGCGCATATTGCACGGGTTTTCTGGTTGAATGATTTTTGGCCGAGTTATGGCCCTTTGATAAAAAGGTTTCTTTTTCTGTGTGTTGCCAGATACACAAAAGCTTGTCCGGACTACTCCTTATAAACTACTGGTGCAATTTCATCCAAACTTTACAGGAATGATCAGTACCATGTCTAGTTGTGCATATTGTCAGCATTTTCCGGTTCAATGATTTTTGTTTGAGTTATGGCCCTTTAATAATTTTTATTTTTAAAGTTTGTCCAGACTACTTCTCTTATACCACTTATGCAGTTTCAATGAAACTTTACAGGATTGATCTGTAGCTCAAGTCCTTGCGCATATTGCACGGGTTTTCCGGTTGAATGATTTTTGGCCGAGTTATGGCCCTTTGATAAAAAGGTGTTTTTTTCTGTGTGTTGCCAGATACGCAAAAGCTTGTCCGGACTACTCCTCATAAACTACTGGTGCAATTTTTTCCAAACTTTACAGGAATGATCAGTACAAAGTGGTTAGTCTAGTTGTGCACTGTCCGTCTGTCTGTCCGTCTGTCACAAATTTGTCCCAACATGAAATTGGCCATCATGAGGCGACACATGTGATTACTGATCGCTCTTGTTAGAAATTGCGTCATTGGTGCTATTTTTAGAAATTGCGTCATTTTTTCTACTTTTAGAAATTGCGTCATAATTTCTATTTTTAGATATTGCGTCATAATTTCTATTTTTAGAAATTGCGTCATTTTTTTCTTTTTTATATGCCCGAAAGAATTTCGGACATATTATGTTATACCCCCTGGCGTCCGTCCGTCTGTCCGTCCGTCCGTCCGTCCGTTAGCAATTTGGTTTCCGGAGCATAACTTAAGTTCCATTTGGCCCACAATATTCAAACTTCATAGGATGATTGTCCATATTGGGTAGAAGACCCCTATTGATTTTGGGGTCATAAGGTCAAAGGTCAAGGTCACTATGACCTTAAAACTGAAAACAGTTTCCGGAGCATAACTTAAGTTCCATTTGGCCCACAGTGTTCAAACTTCATAGGATGATTGTCCATATTTGGTAGAAGACCCCTATTGATTTTGGGGTCACAAGGTCAAAGGTCAAGGTCACTATTACCTTAAAACTGAAAACAGTTTCCGGAGCATAACTTAAGTTCCATTTGGCCCACAATATTCAAACTTCATAGGATGATTGTCCATATTTGGAAGAAGACCCCTTTAGATTTTAGGGTCACAGTCAAAGGTCAAGGTCACTATGACCTTAAAACTGAAAACAGTTTCCGGAGCATAACTTAAGTTCCATTTGGCACACAGTGTTCAAACTTCATAGGATGATTGACGATATTGGGTAGAAACCCCTATTGATTTTGGGTTCACAAGGTCAAAAGGTCAAGGTCACTATTACCTTAGAACTGAAAACAGTTTCCGGAGCATAACTTAAGTTCTATTTGGCCCACAGTGTTCAAACTTCATAGGATTATTGTCCATATTGGGTAGAAGACCCCTATTGATTTTTGGGGTCACAAGGTCAAAGATCAAGGTCACTATTACTTAGAAATTGAAAACAGTTTCTTGAGCATAACTTTAGTTCCATTTAGCCACAATATTCAAACTTCATAGGATGATTGTCCATATTGGGTAGAAGACCCCTATTGATTTTGGGGTCACAAGGTCAAGGCCACTATTACCTTAAAACTGAAAACAGTTTTCGGAATATAACTTAAGTATCATTTGGCCTACTGGTGTTTAAACTTCATAGTATGATTGTCCATATTGGGTTAAAGACCCCTCATGATTTTGGGGTCACAAGGTCAAAGGTCAAGGTCACTTTTACCTTAGAATTGAAAACAGTTTCTGGGACATAACTTAAAAGTTCCATTTGGACCACAATATTGAAACTGCAAAGGAGGATTGTTATTTGAAGGAGGTAATACTTTATTTTAGTCCCATGTCTTACAAATGCTTCATCTTTACTAAAAAAAAAAACCCACTTTCGGGCATATAATGCTCCGCCTAGCGGTGCTCTTGTTTAGAAATTGCTTCATTTTTTCTATTTTTAGAAATTGCGTCAATTTTTCTATTTTTAGAAATTGCATCATTGTTGCTATTTTTAGAAATTGCATCACTTTTTTATTTTTAGAAATTATATCATTTTTTGTATTTTTAGAAATTGCGTCATTTTTTCTATATTGAGAAATTGCGTCATGTTGCTATTTTAAGAAATTGCATACTGTTGCTATTTTTAGAAATATGCTTAATGTTTCTATTCATATATATACAAAATATATAAAGAAAACTAATGTGACAAGACAGACCAACTAAATTTATAAAAAGGAAACGTTAATATATGTTCAAACCTTTCTATGTTTGCGTTTAGAAAAAGTAAAAAGTCGAGCGTTGCCCCCGCCCGGCGGTGGCTCTTGTTTCTTGCATGATAGTAATAGTATCATAATGCACGGTTTATTGTTCAAATGCTTTGTATTAATTAATTACTCAGGCCTATCAGTCCTGCGCATTTGAACTCTAACCATGAATTATTCTACAACAATGCACTCGAAATTGATAACTATTTCCTAAACAAATTGCTATCTTTCATTTTATAAGACTTTGCATTACTAGTAGTTAAATGTGGAAAAGATAAAACAACAAAATGATCCAAATGCAGACAAAAATTATGATTCGGTTGTTTTTTATGTGATTTGTTTTATGATTCAAAATACACAATATAAAGTTTATTTCAAGAACCCCTGGTCTTAACAGGATTGTGTAACTATTTTAAGAAATAATAATATTGGCTTATAAATATATCATTATAAGAAAAGTGATTAAGAAATGTTGTTCTTTTACTGTGTTTAGGGTGTCACAGACCACAGAATGTAAGATGCCAGCAAACAACTTGGCCCGTGTGTTTGGACCCACCCTTGTAGGCCACTCTTGCCCAGAACCAGAGCCAATGCAGCTAATTAATGAGACTAAATACCAGGCCATGGTAATGGACCGTCTGTTTGAGATACCTGAGGATTATTGGATCAACTTTATCAGTGACGAGGCTGAAAACATGTACCCGGACGTGAACACCCCACAGACACCAGAGGTCACAAGAGGGTGTAAGTATAAATCTATTAAATGAGACAACAAAATGAGAAGCTTCTCTCAGACACTGTTACAACTGTCTTAGATAGTAATCTGTTCATAAGTATTGAAATAGAAAAATCAGTGTGTATGAACTATAAACAAAACTATACATGACAACTTTATCAAGCAGGCATCTGCTGACCAAGACCAGACAGCATGAGCATTTAAGCCAAACAAGACTAAACTGCAGACCTGGCTCTATTGCGTCTTGTTTTAAATGTTTCATAAATATATAAAGGATATTGAATGAGTGTAGGTTTAATACTAAATTTATTGAACGAATTGAATAAAATCATATTGTGCGAGCCTCTGGCGAGCATAATGTTGTTTTATTCAGCGAGTTCAATAAATTTACTATTGAATCTACATGAATATAATATTCTATTTATCACATATATAAAATGAGAACAGTAAACTGTTAACAAGAGTCATTTTTCTACAACGCGCCTATAGTGTAACGCTAACATTAGCGCGCTTTAACGCTATGTTTATAGTGCAAATGACGTGACTTAAAAGTGTTATTACACTAGTGTTATATCGTCTAGTGCAATATCGTTTTTAGCTCGACTATACGAAGTATATGGAGAGCTGTCCTACTCACCCCGGCGTCCGCGTCCAGATTTTAAATTAAAGTTTTGGTGCAGTAAAATATTTTTCACTATAACTTTGTCATTTCTTAAGGTATCAACTTCAAACTTCAAATATATGTTCCTTATCATCAACCACATCTTATGTGACAAGGTTCATAACTCTAGCACCAATATTTTCAGATTTATCTCCCCTTGAACTTAGAATTTTCCTTAAAAAATACTATTTTTTACTGTTACTTCTTTATTTCTTAAGGGATCAACTTCATACTTCAAATATATGTACCTTATCATCATCCCCATCTTATGTGACAAGGTTCATAACTCTAGCACCAATAGTTTCAGATTTATCTCTACTTGAACTAAGAAATTTTCCTCAAAAGATACTATTTCTTACTGTTTCTTTATTTCTTAAGGGATCAACCTCATACTTCAAATATATTTACGTTTTCATCATCCCCCATCTTATGTGACAAGGTTCATAACTCTAGCACCAATATTGCAAGAATTATCTCTCCATAAACTTAGATTTTTTTACTAGAAAAATGTTATTTTATTATAACTTTTTAGCTCACCTGTCACTTTTTGACAGGGTGAGCTTTTGTGATCACTTTTCGTCTGTTGTCCGTCCGTCTGTGGTCAGTCCGTCGTCTGTTGTCCGTAAACTTTTACTTTAAATGACATCTCCTCATTAACCAGTAAGCCAATTTTCATCCAAACTTCACAGGAATGTTCCTTGGTGGTCACCTTTGAAAATTGTTCAAAGAATTTAATTCCATGCAGAACTCTGGTTGCCAAACAACCAAAAGAAAAACATTTAAATATCTTCTTCTAAAAAACCCAAAGAGCTAACGCTTAGATTTTCGGCATGAAACATCTTCTAGTAAGTGTCTACCAAGTTTGTTCAAATAAAAGCCCTGGGGTCAAAATTGGCCCCGCCCCAGGGGGTCATTGATTTTTCCTATATGCATATAGTAAAAACTTTAAAAAAAATCTTCTTTTAAGAACCCAAAGAGCTAGAGCTAAGATATTTAGCATGAAGCATCTCTAATGAGTGTCTACCAAGTTTGTTCAAATAAAAGCCCTGGGGTCAAAATTGGCCCCGCCCCAGGGGGTCATTGTTTTTTCCTATATGCATATAGTAAAAGCTTAAAAATCTTCTTTTAAAGAACCCAAAGAGCTAGACCTAAGATATTTGGCATGAAACATGTTCTAATGGATGTCTACCAAGTTTGTTCAAATAAGAGCCCTGGGGTCAAAATTGGCCCTGTCCCGGGGATTGATTTTCCCTATATGAATATAGTAAAAAACTTAAAAATCTTCTTTGAAAAAACCCGAAAGAGCTAGAGCTAAGATATTTAGCATGAAACATGTTCTAATGGAGTGTCTACCAATTTGTTCAAATAAAAGCCCTGGGGTCAAAATTGGCCCCACTTGGGGGGTCATTGATTTTTCCTATATGCCTGTAGTAAAAGCTTAAAAATCTTCTTTTAAAGAACCCAAAGACCTAGAGCTAAGATATTTGGCATGAAACATGATCTAATGGATGTCTACCAAGTTTGTTCAAATAAGAGCCCTGGGGTCAAAATTTTCCCCGCCCCAGGGGGTCATTGATTTTCCCTATATGAATATAGTAAAAACTTAAAAATCTTCTTTTAAAGAATCCAAAGAGCTAGAGCTAAAGATATATTAGCATGAAACATTTCTAATGGATGTCTACCAAAGTTTGTTCAAACTAAGAGCCCTGGGTCAAAATTGGCCCACCCTGGGGGACATTGATTTTCCTTATATGTGATAGCAAAACTTAAAAATCTACTTGGAAATAACCCGAATAGCTAGAATATAGATATTAAGCATTAAATATCTTCTAGTAAGTGTCTACAAAGATTGTTCAAATAAAAGCACCTGGGGTCAAAACTGGCCCTGCCCCCAGGCCCTGTTATTGTTTTTTAATACTAGTAATGTGTAAAGAAAAAATATTAAAAAATCTTTTTTTTTTAAAAAACCCCAACAAGCTAGACCTTAGATGTTAAGCATGAAAACATCTTCTAATGTGTCTGACCAGTTTATTCAAATAAAAAAGCCCTGGGGTTTACAACTTGAACCCCGCTCCGGGGGGCCCGTATACAGGTGAGCGACTTCAGGGCCATCATGGCCTAGTTTGTTTATTTTTAAAGGTATCTACCATCAAACTTCAAATACTTAGTTCCTTATCATCAAAATTACATTTTTTGTGAAAATGGTTCATAATCTTGAAGCAATAATTACAGATTTTATCTCTCTTTGAACTTCAGGATTTTCTTTAAGAAATATAATAACTTCTTACTTTTAAGGTATTACTTCAAACTTTCAATATATTTTTTCTTATCATTAACAACTGTTGTGTGACAAGGGTCATAACTCTAGCATGACTATTTCTTAGAATTATTCCTTGATCTTGGAATTAATGTAACAAATGTTTTTTTTTACTATAATATGATATAAATATATAAAATATACATAATGGAATTTTCTTTCATAGTTTTGTCCTCCTTCTGCGTCCAGTTTTTATTAGTCGAGCTTCGCTGTCTCCTGTGACAGAATTCCATTTACTTTGCTTATGATTGAAATATGACTTATGAGTATTTCGTATGTCATATGTATTGTTTTATCATCCAACCTTGAAGTTGTAAGCCCAAGTGCTTACATGCATCACTATGAGATAGCACATCAATATTCCATGGTTATTATAACATCTTTATCTTAAGACTTCAATTAGCATAGCCTATTTGCTTGTGGCTTAGAAATGTATGGACTATAATATTTAATAGTGTACAAGTCTGTAATAATTTCAGGGCACTACTCTTATTATAAAAAAATATTCTTGTTTTACTTAATATTGCTTTTTTTAGCTCACCTGAGCACGAAGTGCTCAAAGGTGAGCTTTTGTCATCACTCTGCGTCCGTCGTGCGTCGTGCGTCCTTCAAAAAATGGCGTCAAACTTTTCAAACAACATCGTCCTCCTAAACTAACATGGCCAATTGCAACCAGACTTTACAGAAATGATCCTTAGGTGGACCCTTTCAAGTTGTTCAAAAATTTAAATCGCATTAAAAGACATCTGGTTGCCATGGCAACCAATAAAAAAACTTAAAAAAATCTTCTTCTAAAACCGTTAAGAGCTTAGAGCTTAGATATTTGGCATGAAAACATCTTCTAATGAGTGCTACCAGTTGTTCAACATCAATCCCTAGGGTCAAATTGGCCCCGCCCCAGGGGGTCCATTGATTTTCCCTCTATGCAATAGTCAAAACTAAAAAATCTTCTTTTAAAGAACTCACAGAGCTAGAGCTAAGAATATGTTGCATGAAACATTGTTCTAATGGGGTTGTCCTACCAATTTGTTAAAAAAAAGCCCTGGGGTCAAAATTGGCTCCGCCCCGGGGTCATTGAATTTTCCTTATATGTGTATATGCAAAAACTTAAAAAATCTTCTTTAAAAAACCCAAATAGCTGGAAGTTTAGCTATTAAGCATGAAACCATCTTTAGTGATTTACAAAGTTTGTTAAATCAAAGCCCTAGGGTCAAAATTGGCCCCGCCCCGGGGTCATTGTTTTCCTTATATGACTGCATGGTGTATAAGCAAAACTTAAAATTTTCGTTGAAAAAACCCAGATGAGCTAGTGTTTAGATATAAAGCTGAAAACTCTTCTAGTGAGTGGTCTACCAATCGTTTGTTCAAATAAAGCTAGGTCAAAATCGGCCCGCGCCCCGGGGTCATTGATTTTCCCTATGTGCATTAGTAAAAATTCAAAAATCTTCTTTTAAAGAACTCAAAAGCTAGAGCTAAGAATTTAGCATGAAACATGGTTTTCATGGGTGTCTACCAAGTTTGTTCAAATAAAAGCCCTGGGGTCAAAAATTGGCCCCGCCCCGGGGGTCATTGATTTTTCCCTATGTGCATATAGTGAAATGAACTTAAAAAATCTTCTTTTAAAGAACTCAAAGAGCTAGAGCTAGAATTTAGCATGAAACATGTTCTCTATAGGGATGTCTACCAAAGTTTGTTCAAAATAAAAAGGCCCTGGGTCAAAATTGGCCCGCCTCGGGGGCATTCATTAGCTTGACTTTTTTTTTTAGATATATACATATTATATATAATATATATTTAATAATATATACTATATATTATATATATAATATATAATGTATATATATATATATAGATTATATATATAGATATATATATACATATTAATTGTGTGCATATATTATATATTATATATATATAGATATATACCCTGAAATAACTGCAAAAGGGAGACCAATTTTTTTATCTGCATTACGGGACGACTTTTGTATAATATTTTATTTTCTGCGTGGTCACCATAGAGTATTTTTAGTATTTTCACACTGGTATTGCATTAATGATGCTACACATGTTATTTTCACACTGAACAATACACAGCGATTAAATATTACAAAATTATTGGGTCTCGCTTAATAAAGTACATTGTACTAAAACCATGTTTTAAGGAGACCACTTCTATATATTTATAGTACATACCATCATGATGCATAAGGAGACCTTGTCAAAAAGACCAGAAACATGCTTTAAGGGGACCTTTTCTGCAAATACTTCAGGACCCTAGGCAAAACTGTGTTAAATCCATGTGAATTGTTTTTAATCCTTATAATTGTAAAAAAATACCTCATTAATAAATTTAAAAAAAAGAGGGTTTTTAAAGCTCTGCTTGTCATTCGGCATGCCCAATAACATTAAACAAGAGGATTTGCGTAAAATGAGTATGCATTGTTCAAAAGGTTTAGCACTTACGTTTTCAAAAAAAAACTTCAGTTAAATTTAAACTAACAAGGTGCCTATGGGAGGACAATAGCCCATTTTTGAAAGCTTTTGGGAAAAGGGTAGCTATGTTTTAAAAACTTCTTCCATAACAAAACCTAATGAAACAGGAAAATTTATTGACCAAAATTACTTTTTAAGGGTTCTTGGCTTTGCCACCGTCTTTGAGGGAAAAATTTTGTGCAAAGTTATTTTTTTTTCCCTCTAAAGAGAGAGTGGTCGAACAAGCGGTTTTTTGGGCCTTTTTTTTCACATATGACCCTGATGTGTGACCTTGACTCTGACCCAGTCATACATTTTATGCGCTTGTCTTTGCTCATGGTAAATGCATCCCAAAATTCAAGTCTTCTGTCAAATGATTAATTTTATACCCCAAAAAAAAACCTGCTGTTTGAAAATTCACATTTGACCAACCATGCGCTTTTTCCATCCCAAATTTGGGCGTATTTGTGCAAAGTTATTTTAAATTCGAAATTTAAGACAGAACAAATTTTTTGGATGGGCTGTTTTGTCAATTTTTTAAAAATTGCTTGAAAGTGTGATTTCCCTTTGACCTAGCCAATGATTCTCCCTCCCCTTCCAAATACATGCACAAAACATTTCTATTGATATTATTTTATATTTCCATAAAAAATAAAATTTGGGATTGTGCCCTTGACCTAATGAAGCCTATTATCTTTATTTTTGATGTCCCCTTTTTGAAAAAGAACTTTTTTAACCTTAAAACCCCTGCTTTTTGTAATAGTTCAAAACATTTTATGGGGAAGGGGGTTTTTGAGCTTTATGGCCAAAAAATTACGAAACAAGTTTAAATGGACAAAATCATAACAAAAAAATGTAAGAATATTGAGTTTTTTTTTTAAAAAACCCGTTAGGTCCGGGAAAAATTAACTGCACTTTTAAAACAAAAATTTCCCATTGAAAATGTTAAATTATATTAAATTAATATTTATTTTTTTCTTTTGGTAAACACAAAATTTTTTTCTTTTTATTATTACCATCTCAAAAAGGGTTTTCCCTTTCATTGAAAGTTTTGCTCTCTTTTGAAATCTGTTCTTTTTCTGTTAAATGGAAATAGATGTTGGCTTAAAATTGACAAAAATTCATTATCTCTTTCTTGCCTAAAAAAAGAATTAAAAAGTGGATATTGATTTATTTGGTTTAAAAGTTATCACTAAAACCAATATAAAAAAGTTTTAAAAGCTACAAAAAAAAACCTTTTTGGAGTTTTATTTGGTTTTTTTCTTACTTTGTGCAACTATAAAGGTTATCTAAATTTGATCAGAATTTCTAAAATGCTTTTAATGTGAGGAATAAAAAACCCGGTTGAACCGGGTGGCCCCCGGAAAAGGTTCTGGAACGGGGAAGAAAAAAAATAAAAAAAGGGAAAAACTCCAAAAATTAGGCAAAGCGGAGTTATGTTTTTTGCAGGCACTTTATTCAATGAGACTATCTATTATAAGTTCCTGAGATATAGAGTTAAGTCCGGTAAAGTCAAAGTGTAAAAATGAAAAAAGGCAATAACCCCAAAATTGACCAGGTTTTTTGGTTTTTTAATTGCAGTTTTTTTAAAATTATATCTAGTTTTATACAAAGTTTCTTTTTGATTTCTATTTTTTAAAGTAATGTCCAGGCCCCAAAAGTAAAAAAAGTAAAAAAACAAAGGGATTTCTTCAAATAGGAAACAGTAATGATTTTTAAGCACTGACTTCCACCAATGAGACCTATCTATCTACAAAGTTTCATGTGTTTCTTATAATTTTAAGAAATCCCCCGCAAAGTTCAAATTTCCCAAAATAAACAAGGGAATAATCCAAAAGTAGGAAAAGACAGTGTTACAGTTTTGTGCACTGAAAATTATAAATGGATCTATTCCCCAAAAAGTTTCATGTTCATATCCTTATCAAAAAGAGTTTGTCCCGGACAAATTTAAAAGGAAAAAAAAAAAAGGGGAAAATTAAAAGAATGAGAAACAGATTTAAGGGTTTTTATTCATGCACACCTATCAATGAGATTATTCCCTACAAATTTTGTGATCCCTTCTTATATTTTTAGAGTTATGTCCCGGAAAATTTTTAAAATGTAAAATAAAAAAAGGGGGATAATTAAAAAATTAGAAAAGGCAGAGTTACGGTTTTTATGCATGACACCTTCAATGAATTATTTTCCCTAAAATTTCATTTTGATCCCTCTTTATTTTTGAGTTTGCCCCGGAAAAGTTAAAAGTGTAAAATAAAAAAAAGGGGGAATTTAAAAAATTGGCAAGGCAGAGTTCGGTTTTTGTGCCTGCACCCTACTCAATGAGACTATTAACTAAAAATTTATTTTGATACCTTTATACTTTTGAGTTTGCCCCGGACAAAGTTAAAGTGTAAAATAAAAAAAGGGGGTAATTCAAAATTAGCAAGGCGGGTTAAGGTTCTTGCGCACTGCACCCAACTAAATGAATTATTACTACAAGTTTCATGTTGATACCTTTTATACTTTTAGATTTATGTCCCGAAAATTTCAAATTAAAATAAAAAAAAGGGGGGTAATTAAAAATTTGGCAAGGCGGGTTTTTTCTTGGCACTGCACACTTCTCATAGGATCTTTAAAAAAGTTTATGTTTATTTATACTTTTAGAGTTATGCCCCGGAAATTTTAAAAGTTTTTAAAATAACCAAAGGGGGTAATTAGGAAGGCAAGTTAGGGTTTTTTTGGGCCTGCCATACTAATGGATCATCTACTACAAAGTTTCATGTTGAACCCTCTTTTGTTTAAAAATTTTACCCCCGGCAAAAAAAGGGGCGGAGGGACGGAGGCAGGCGGCGATATACGTCCCCCGAAATTTTTTCGGGGGCATAAAAATTAAGCTGTAATTTCTTTATTAAAAAATAATAAAAAGATAAGTATTTCCTTTGGTAAGGTCCTTTGTTTCTTTGGCATTACTGAAAAACACAATTAAAAAATTTTTTCCTGAGTAAGGCTGTATCATATCTGCCCTTTCACTTTAAAAAAAAAATAATTAGAAAAATAAAGAATAAAAAGTCGGGGTCTTTCATTTTTTGGAACCTCGGGAAAGCACTATTTAAGGTAACTGGATTTTTTTCTCATAAAATTTTTTTTAAAAAAAATTTTGGGCACAGCAAATGTTGCCTACTAAGCAGTGCCCCCGGGGAAAAGTGTAATTTCCCATTTTCAGTCTCTGGACCGATTTCTCCCTTCAAAATCAAAAAAAATTGGTCCGGACAATGAGAAAAAAATACTATTTTTGCAAAAAATAAACAATAATTAAACAAAACCTTTTGATGTTTGTTTTTCCAGCTGAATCAAAGGCCAAACTCACGATCGTATTGCAAAAAAAATTTAGAAATTAGATTTCTTACAAAATGGGGAAAAAAAACAATCTGTATTTAAAAATTTATTAATGTGTTTTGAAACAAAAAATGGGTTCAATATGATCTTAACTCCGGGAAAAGTTTTTTAATATTTTTTAAAGGAAAAAAAAGAAATCTAATATAAATGAAAAAAATAAACTAGTGTTAAATTATAAAGCTTTTTAAAAAAACATAATTTAAGTTGCCCTATTTTAAAAAGAAATAATTATTATAATTGGGTTTTAACCCTTGTTTTAAATAGTTTTCTAAGATGAAATAAATATTAAAAACCATCTCATCTTTAACAAAGTGACGGGGCTGGGATTTTGAACTCACATATAGGGAAATGTAAGAAAAAATTTAAATTCAAAAAAAAAACATTCACCCAATTGTTCTTTTTTCAGAGTTTTGAAAAAAATTAAATGCTAGAGCATGCTCCTGTTGATAGCTTCCATAATATTTCTGCGGTATCACCTGTAAAAGGAATACTTATTATTCAATTTATTGGCAATTTTTAATCAACAATTGGCAATTTTTAATCAACAGGCCATTTATATTTATAACAATCTTTTAAATAAAAATGAATTGCATAATGTTCTATTTAAGTCTTTATTGAATTGCAAAACTTTAACATCTTTTCTAAATTACTTTAAGGTTAATATCTTTTCCAAATGACAACCCTATTAACCATGATTCAAGAGCATAATGTTATTGTGTAAAAATTTAAAGAGAAAATTTAATAAAATCTTTAAAGGGGGAAAATAGTGATAAAATCATGAACCCGTCAATGAAAACCAAATTTTGCACTGAACAAAGATTGGTACTTATCATTCTTGTAAAGTATGGATGAAATTGCACCAGTAGTCTCTGAGGAGTAGTCTCAACAAGTTTTGTAAGTTTTAACATAAAGAAAAAGATTTAATTTTTTTTATTTAAGGGCTTTAAAATTTGGGCCCTATATATCCAAACAAAAAAAAAGATATAAATTGAAATATTGAATACAGATAATCCTGTAAATTTTATTCGTTGGGGCATAGAATAAGAAAGCAGTCCAAAAACTTAAAAAAAAAAAATTTTAAGGGGAAAAAACTCAAAATTTAAAAACATGGAAATTGGAAAATGC
Source organism: Ruditapes philippinarum (assembly GCF_026571515.1). Lineage (NCBI taxonomy): Eukaryota > Metazoa > Mollusca > Bivalvia > Venerida > Veneridae > Ruditapes > Ruditapes philippinarum. The sequence continues at coordinate 3,429 of NW_026857521.1, read as the reverse complement.
CCATAATTGCACAAAATGATTGGGCAGGTTTCCTGTTTTGGTTGGGAAATTGACAAATAATTTTTGAGGAAGTCCGAACAAGTTTTGCGATAGACAGACAGAGGCAGACAGACAAAGGGATGAAGGAAAAGTGATCCCCATATGTTGCCACAACTCTGATGCAAGCGACACAAAAAGCAGCAAAAAAAAAACAATATTGCAAAAATTTTTTTATCTGAGCTTAATTTAAAAACAACAAAATAAAATGTTAAAATTTTTTTTGAATTTGATCAATGATTACATTTGTAACCCCATTGTGACCGTTAAAAACCCCATCTAAAAAACAAAACCCAAGTATTAAAAATTTGTGACTGTAGCTAACTTTACCAATCTTTCACTGTTGAAGTTGCCAAATTTGGAAATGTTTAATTAATAATTTGAATTAAGGAACAGTTTTTTTATTAATCATATAAAAATTTTTTAAATTAAATTTAAATTGCCGGTTTTGATCATTCATAAAAATTTTTCCCCAAAATTTTTATTTATGAAAATAGAAAAAAAATTTTAAGCAAAAATTATAAAAGTGCAAAATTGATATGTTATACTTGATGAAAAATATCAAAAAAAGCAACTGCGTTGAGGGTTATCATTTGCATTTGATCAGATTTTTTTGAAGCCCAAAAAGAAAGTTTTATTTTTTTAAAAAAAGAAATTTCAGTAAAAGCCCAAAAAATTTGAGCAGCTTTTGCAAAACTCTTTTAGTGAAAAAATAAATTCCGCAATAAAAAAAAAAGATTATATGTTGAATACTCAAAACAAAAACAAAAAAATAGTACTAATAAATTTTTTAAAAAAACAGTAAAAACAGAATTTTAACTCACTTGCAGAAGCTGAAAAATCAAGCTGTGTATTTCTGCTTTGGGTTATTTTGGAGTAATTTCCAGTGCCCTACGAACTTGGTGCACCTGAAAAAATTGAATGTGATTTAGATTGATTCTTTTTTTCCCAAGACAAATGGGGCCAAAATGGTCTTTTTTTCAGGTCATTTGTCCTAAATTCAAAAAACGTTTGAAATTTTTTTTTAGTCAAAAAATTGTCCTAAAAACACCAAAAAAGTTCTGGCTTTTTTATTTTTTAATCCCTTTAAATTTTAAAATTTAGCCAAATGGTTAAAAAGTTACTTTTTTCTTAAAAAAAATAAAAAGTAACATTTAAAAATTTGGGGGATGGTGGTTTAGTCAAATTACCAAAATTTTGTATAAAATTAGTAAAAAAGGTGTTGGTATGTCAAAATTATTTAATATTTTTAGTATTTTTTACCAGTTAAAAAAATTTAAAAAAGGGAAAATCAGAAAGAAAATATGCAACTGTATTTTTAACTGAAAAGGTCATTCCAGGGGTGCCCCCCATGCAGCCAAAAATTTTAAATGTTTAATATTTAGTTCCAAATTTGTTTGACAAATTTTATTATTAAGTTAAAGCCCTTAAAATTTTTTGTTAACACAAAAAAATTTTTATACAAATTTTAAGGCCCGAATTTTCAGTCTTAACCCTTTTTTAAATGTTTAAGGGACTGAATTTTTCAGTCTTAACCTTTTTTAAAATGGCATATTGCTATTTTGCCAAATAAAGGTATTAATTTCCACAAAAATATGAGTGTGAAACTGAAAATTCAAAATTTTTTCCCCCATTCAGGAAAAAAAAGTTTGTCTAAAATCATTGAAAAAGAAAAATTTAAACTTAAATGCTTATTCTAAAATGATCTATATTTTTTCAAAGGGGAAAGGGGCATCTTGCCAAAAAACATCGAACCCTGACCAAAATTCCCAAATTTTATGCGCTTCCCTTTTACATATCCATTTCTTTTGAGTTTAAAATGTAACACTGTTGGGGTTTATAATGAACAAAAATGTAAAAATTTTATATCATTTTCAAGTGAAAAAAAAAAAAAAAAAAAGGGGATAATCTGCCAAAAAACATGAAATTACCAGATTGAAATTGGTCTGCACATTCCAAAAAATTAATGTCAAATTTTAGTTGAATGTTAATATTTTTGGGAGATAAAACGAAAAATGAAAATTTTATTTATTTTTAAAATGAAAAGGGGATAATCTGCCAAAATATAAAACCCTACCAAAAATTTTAATTAAAACCGGATTCCTTTTACGTATAAATGTCAATTTGGTTTTAATGTTTTACTGTTGGGGGGATAATAAACAGAAAATGAAAATTTCATGTTATTTTCAAAGTAAAAGGGGGGTACTTGAAAATTCGAACCCTAACCAAATTTTAAATTGGCTGCGTTCCCTTTTATTCGATATTAAATTTGAGCTAATGTGTTTTACGATTTGGGGGGTAATGAAGGAACTGAAAATTTCATTTTTTTCCAAAGAAAAAGGGGGCATAACCGCAAAAAATTTGAACCATGACCAAATTTGATCTTGACCTGCACATTTTTTGATTTCCAAGTCAAGTTTGAGTTGAATTTTGTACCGTTGCGGAGATAATGAACGGAAAAAAAAAATTTATATTATTTTCAAAGTAAAAGGGGGGCATAATTGAAAAAATCTCAAACATGCCAATTTAAACTTGACCTGTTTTTTCTCTGCATACCCATATGAAATTTTATTGGATGTGTTTACCTTTGGGGGAGAAATAACGGAAACTGAAAATTTAATTTTATTTTCAAAGTAAAAGGGGCATAATCTGCCAAAAAAATCGAACCATGAAATTTTCGAATTTGACTGTTTTTCTATGACATATCCATATGTAAAATTTGAGTTCAATATTGAAGGGTTATTAAGATAATGAAGGAAACTGATGAGAGGAAGGAGGAAGAGGGAAATGACGGAACAGGGAAACACTTATGCCCTGCATTTTAAAGGGGGGGGATAATAAAAAATAATAATAATAAAATAATATAATAATAGTTAAATGTGTCGCTTTGTTGAAAAAGGTGTGTATACCTAGTAGCCATGCTGGACACCCTCAGTAACAGTTTTTAAAGCCATGTTTTTAACTATTCCTAAGAGGGGTCAGACCCAGTCTGCCCAAAGCTTTGAAGCCATTGTCATTTTGAAAGAAATCTTCTCCACCCCCCACGGGAAAAATCTGACAAAAACCCCAGTCGAAGGGCAAGGTGACTCAGGGTCTACCATTGGACCCAAAGGGCCCTTAAGGGAAATTTCCCAAAAACTCGGCCTGAAGGGATTCTGGGGGAGTTGGTTGGGAAACTGAAGGAATTGGGGCCAGAATAAACTAAAAAAAGATGTTTTTTAAAAAAGTATGCCCCATTATTGCAATTAAATTTTTATATAAAAAGTTTTTTTTTGGTCATGACCCAATCCCATGAATTTTATAGAATTGTGTATTAAGTTATTTATAAAAAACTTACTGAAATAAAAAAATTTTCCCGTGACCTTTTTAAATTGTTTTAAAAACATTCTTTTA